>NW_026705563.1:300000-586256 GCF_029867415.1 Vicia villosa | reverse complement strand
ATAAGGGGTACGTTGGGGAAACTTCCGCAACTGAAGATGATCTTGGTTTCGTCGTTGTCAGGACTACACCACTCAATGTCCGTATGAGTGAGAGACATGATTTTCTGTGACCAGTAAAGGCCATCCCTCATATTCCAGAAAGTGCTAGACTTTGGCAGGTGTGAAACGAACCATTCGTATAACAACGGTACGCAGCATGTGATTAATCCTCCTCGCTGCAGGTTTCTTGAATGCACAGAGTGATAAGCATCCGCAAGCAAGGTTGAAACTGGATTTCCAATTAAGAAGATCTTAATTGCGTTGATGTCGACGAAATCGTTAATGTTAGGGAACAAAAACAATCCGTAGATAAGCAAAGCCAAGACTTCCTCAAAAGCGCTCATATCTTGGATGCTGATGAAGTACCGAGCTTGATCAAACAGGAATTTGGAGGGCAATCCTTGAATTCCTCCTCTACTCACCATATGAGTTCTGATGTCGACTACATTCAAAGGAGTAGTTGCAGCAATGATAATGTCGTCAGGATTCTTTTCCAAACCGGAGTACGGATCTTGCGCGTACACGGGTATTCCAATCAGACGAGAGTACTCCTCCAACGTAGGCATGAGATGATAATCTGGAAAGGTGAAGCAGTGATACGTTGGATCGTAAAACTGTACCAAGGTGGGAAGGATCCCATCCACAATGTTGGTATTGAGCAAAGACAGAAGTTTTCCATACTTCTCCTTGAAAGCCTGGGGGTTGACCACCAGTTTTCCGAGCTTTCCCAGTTCCTCGACCTGGGGAATCTTGAAGGTGTATTTCCTAGCTCTCTTTCTTCCATAATCCATGGTATAGATCCTTAAGTCCTTTCTCCGTTTCTCTCTTTCTATGAAGTTCAAAACGTTCGTTATTTAGTTTCCTTGAAAAAACGACTCGAAAAAAGACTCTTTTTGTTTTTAGTTGTTTATTAACGAATGATGCATGAATGCATGAATGCACACACAAGAGTTTTAAACAAACATGGCGTTGAAGGGTATAGTGGTCATGAAGTCAAAACGCAAACCTCGCCCCAATGGTAAACTAAGGATAAGGATTTTTGTACCTGTAGAACGGGTTCTAGGGGTCTCAAAGTTTTTGCTCAACCTTAAAGATACGTTGATTGGTATCTATAAGAGAGTTTTCTCTGAGTGTAGTATCTGCGTGACAATTACTTCCGTAATCACCGCTCTACGTCCTAAAAAGGCTTTAAGTGGGGTTAATGTGTTTCTAGGTCCTCCTGGTACAAATCAGTCTCGGAATGCAATGGCGCAGTTAATCACAACCAGCCAGGCCAATCCCAAGAGTAGACTTGGAAACCAAGATTAGAGGGCCTTCACAGGGAAGACATCCTCCATCCTATCTTATGTTGCACTCAAATCCGGGTATAGGATTTCTCACCACAAGGGGGAATCAAGCCCTTTCCCGATACAGAATAAACAAAATAAACAAATATATATGCAACAAACACATGAAATGACACAGAGGTTAGGCAGGACCTCTCTTGTTTGAGGGGGAATTTGGCATCCCTAATTCCTCATTGGGGCTGGACCAGCAACAGGTCAACCATTGGTTTGGATGAAAAACCAAGGTTTTTAACACTTATATCCCCAGCAGAGTCGCCATTTTTCTGTGGTGGTCGTTTTCTTTACCTCCCCGTTTCACTTGGGAGGACGGCACGCTAAACCCTTCACGCGAAATTTGGAAGGAGAATGCGCCCGTGGTGGGATGAATTTTGTTTCAGTTCTTCCTACGATATCACACGAACTTTCTTATTTGTCCTACGAGTAGGAAAGGGGAAAAAAGATCTCAACTAAACCCTAGGAGTTTGCTAAGTGTGGGGATTTACACCTAGACTAGAAATTCTGGAGTCCGGGAGGTCGGTTATACATAGGGAAGTGTTTAAACACCCTACATATCTGTAGTACTCTACAGGAACCTTCTCTGTGTCATTGTGTTTGTGTTTATTGCTAATGATTGGGAAAGTTTCTCCTTTGTATTAGGAGAGAGAATTGAATTGATTTTAAAAGACAGACAGACAGACAAACTGACTATTTTTGGTATTTTATTAGCTCGCTGAGATTCCTTGTGAACCTCATGCCTACATATCCCTAGTGGAAGTCAGAGCTTAATGTAGTTCGGGGAACTAACTAGGGAAATTAATTATTTTTGGTGCCTTGCTTGAAGCTCAAGGTTGAAGCTTGGAATTAAATCTCTGTTTACAGTAAAGAGACATGAAATTATCTCTACAGAGAGGTATTTGTACTATTCTACCACAAACATTTAAAGGAGTGACAGAATAACTGAATTCATTTCATTCAAGAGGGGGACCTTACTTGTGTATGTGCAAGTATACCAGTCAAATGCCTCTTAAATGAAAGAAAGATGCTCATCCAAATTAGGGAAAGTTACCACATGTCTGGGTTTTACTGCCAGCTCATGCCTTTCAAAATCCTAAATGGGAGACTTGATTAAAATTGAAATTGAATGTTTGTTTGTTTGAATGTGGTAGAGTAGTAAAAATATCTCTCTATAGAGATAAGCTATGTCTATCTACTGTATAAAAGATTTGACTTTAGCTGGCTTGTATGAGGCCCAAGCTTGAGGCTTTTTTGATTGATTAATTAATTATTGACTCTGGGAGATGACTCCACTGGGGATTAATTACAGGGTATTTTTTTGTGTTCTGTACAAAGCCCAGAATTGAGGCTGACTTTAGCTAGGGAAAAACACTATTTTCTGCCTTGTACAAAGCCCAAGGTTGTGGCGGACTCTTAAATGAATTAAGTATGGATGACTATATGGGGAAAGATCCTAAGTGTTAGGAATCTTTGACACATGAAAGATATGGTTTATCTGCCTTGTACAAAGCCCAAGGTTGTGGCTACTGAATGATGAAGAACTCACTGGGGAGACTCTATTATCTGCCTTGTACAATGCCCAAGGTTGAGGCTGACTCTTGACAGGGGAGTTTTATTGTTTGGGTGCCTTGTATGAAGCCCAAGGTTGAGGCTAACTGTTTTTGTTGGTTTTGACTCTATTGAGGAGGTTTTATTTATTAAAAGACTGTTTTTCCTTTGGAAGCTAACCCTTTCCAGGGATTTTGACTCAGCTGGTGAATTTGTCTGTTAAAAGACTGACTTTATCATGTTTTTTGGAGGCTGACCCTTTCCAGGGGTTTTGACTCTTTTGGGGAAATTATCTCCTAAGAGAATGAAATTATTTATTAATTAATTTTGGAGGCTAACCCTTTCCAGGGGTTTTGAAAGAATGATATGGGTAGCACTCCATTATTTATTAAAGGAATGAAAAGATTGGCAGAAAGATTATCTAGTGAGACTCTTTGTTTAAAGCCCAAGATGAAGGCTGACTCAATGCTGAGGATGACCAAACATGGATCCTAGACTCTACTAAGGAGGATTGATGAAGATAAGGGTGACAGAGACTGTCCATGTCTCTCATTCCAAAAATGTACTCAATGTGAAATTGAGACAAACTTAGCTTGTTTTAAGTCTGGTTTAAATTGAAAGAAACTCACCAGGGTAGGCTAAAAGGTGACTAAAGACCTGTTCCTATGTTTATAAGAAACCTGATGGGTCCTTGTATACAAGCTCAAGAGGAAGCTGGAAATGCTTTTAAGAAGCCTGTGGGTCCTTGTACAAAGCCCAAGAGGAGGCTAGAAATGCTTTTAAGAAGCCTGTGGGTCCTTGTACAAAGCCCAAGAGGAGGCTAATCGAGGGTCCTTGTTATAGCACAAGAGAAAGCTTATGTAGTTTTGAACTTATTTTGGCTCTAAGCAAATGGGTAAGAGGTTTCACCGGGAATAATTCCTCTTTGGGTGGATGTGTCCTATTTATTGGATTCTAAGGTTTTTGCCAAGATGTTTCACCGGGAATAATTCATCTTGGGGGTTTGAACTACAGATCTCTAATTAGGAAAGAGCCTTCACCGGGAAGACATTCTCAATCCTAGGCCATATTCCTATAATATATATATAGTTTAACTGTCCTAAGGTTTATACTCAAACGTAGTTCTAAACTAATATATGCACAGTTTATATTTGACAGTAATTTAAATAAAGACTGTAAATGGAAAGCTTGTAAAGCCTAACCTGGATGGAGTGGAGGCCATTGAAGAAGTATGTACAGAGCCTCAACAGTATTTTTGTTGTTTTGTTGATAACAGTTGAATATATATATGATAAACAGTTAATGGTTTTTGAAAACAGAAGAAGTGAAGATGGACAAAGGTCACATAGGTATCTGAAGAGTTTCACCGGGAATAATGCCCTTCAAATACCAGAAGAATGTTTTGAAAACAGAAAGAAGACTTTGAAAATACAGTTTTGAAAACAAGCTAAGAAGAGAAGGTTTTTGGGACTTACACTCTATTAGAGGCCCAGTACTTTACAGTACTGGTTATGATAGCAATTTGAAAATGATTTTGAATGATACAAGGTTTTGTTGTTTGAAAACCTTAATCATCCGTTTAATCGGAGAATGATAACAGCTTTGAAAATTGACAAAAGTCAACTTAATTAAAGTAAAAATAAAGATTTTTACTTAATTAAGACCTAAACAATTAGGGTTTCATCATAGAATTATTTACAAAGTGATTTAATTTAAAACAAAGTGAAAGATATGTATTCAAGTATTTAAGAAAACACCTAAAACATACTATTTTAAACCTAATAAAAATACATGAAATAAATAATATTTTTATGATTTTTTTGATTATTCACAAAATAGATATGTTAAATAAAAAGTGTGTGAAAAATGAAGTGAAAATGATTTATTTTGATAGGTTAAATAAATATGTGAAGTTGTGAAGAGAAATGAAAGAAATTAGTGTTTAAAAAATAAGTTTTGGCCCTTGGAGGGTTTGAACCCACGCCCTTGAGGTCACCAGTCCAAAACAACACCACTGAGCCAACGCGCGCTCAGTGTTAGTGACTTGCCTCCATTTGGTCATATTTCAAAACAAGTTGTAAATCCTTAAAAAATAAAAGAATCAAAAAGTCTGGGGCGAGGGGGATTCGAACCCCAGACTTGTGGCATGATGATACTAAGGGCGCATGTGTGGCCACTAGGGCAAGTTGTTTAGTCATTAATAAAACGCATACCACTCAAAATAAAATAAACTCTGCCCTGAGATTTGAATTTTGCGCGCCACCACCATCTTCGTCTTCAACCTCAAGCTCTATGAATTTGAATTTCTGAACTCACTCATTTCTCAATCATTTGCCATGATGTAAACATGAAACTTGCTCTAATTTCACTCACGATTCTAAATATGTAACTAACATAAACTAATATTAACTACATCTAACTAATTTACCAGAAATCGTGAAGAACCCTAAAATTTCAAAATCAAATTAAATGACTATACTGAAAGATAAATGGATGATGATAGAGGGTTTTCAATCCTCTGATGATGCTGAACAAGATAGAATCGAGCTATTTCCCAAAGAGTACTTAAATTATAGAGGTGAAGTTCAGAAACTTACCTCTGAAAATGGAGGTCGTGAGGATGATTGAGGGCACCTGGGCTTGAATGAATGATCTCAATAGCTTCCCTGAGACTCAATGATGCTAACTGGATGTTTATTGTAGCCTGAATCCTTCTGAATTGTTCTATGGACCTCCCTCGATTTGAACTTCAAGTGGACATGGAGGTTGTTGAATTTGGAGTTACAGATGAGCTGCAGCCATCTGGTTAGCTTCAATATGACCTGAGGAGTGTGTCTGGATGATTGGCTTGCCTTGAAACCTTCTGAATCACTTCATGGTCCTCCAACTGCAAGTGCTCCAAAGTGAGAGTAACAATGGTGTTCCTCCACCTACAGAAGTGATCCAGGTGCTTGGATCACCTCAAATGACCTCCCTTGAGATGTTAGAATGCTCACTTCCCAAAGATAAGCTTTGGTTTGAAGAAATCGATTCTTCTTGCCAAAGAACTTTGAAAAACAATGAACAAGAGGAGAGAAAGAGAAAGCAAGTAATATGGTTGCTTTGGTGTGTTTTTCTACTGAATTGTGCTCTCCTATTTATAGGCAAATGTCTCAGTACTGAGTGAGAGAGTGAGCTTGCTTAGTGAAGCAAGTTTGGTTTCTTAGCCATGAAGAAATTTCAAAGAATATCCAAGTGTGATCATTGCATTTTCGAGCCACCTCCCCTATCCATTGATTCTATCTGATCTTAGGGGACAATTCAGATGCAAAGTGAGCTCTAATTGGTTGATGAGAAGATTCCTTGGGTGATTCATCAATTTGCCATAAATTCACAAATGTAATCATTACATAATCACATGTTCTTGTTTTTAGAATCTTCTTCAATCCTTATGGCATGGTGAAAATGAATGCATGGCATGGTTTCAGATGTGTTATGGGTCGTGTAGCATCCATAAGAGAGGTTATTTGCACAAAATTTGCAAAGTCCAAAAGTGTCCATGACCTATAATTTTACTTCATGAGGCCAACTTTGAACAAGCATAACTCTTAGCTCAAATTGAATTTGGAGAAGGTTGAACACAATTTGGAAAGCCCTAAACATCTACTTCAATTCATTAGTTTATGTCTTCTTCAGAATCATTTGGGAAATTTGTGAAAAATGAGCCCAAAGTTGGATGAAAACTAGGTTAAAACACTTAGAAAAATTTCTAAGTGTTTATGACCTAAACTTCAAAATTTCCAAAACTTCATAAATGGTTGATCTTTTGAAAAAAGTTCCTTTGTAAGATGTTGTTTTATTTTGCAAGATCTACAACTTTCATGTTGGAAGTTTTTTGAGTTGTGTAGGTGAAATTTTGAGATCTCACCATGCCCTCAAAAACCCTAATTCCCGACTTTTCGCTCCTTGATGAATTTCTTTGAATTTCTTTGGCCAAATGACTTTGACATCCATATATTGATGATATTGATCTTTGAAAGTCATTTTTTGACCAAAAACCTTAAAAGTCAATGATGATCCTTCACAGTTGACTTTTTCCTGACAAAGTGAATTTTTGGGCTTTTGTGTAGAAATAAGATCTTCTCCACAAATGGATGATATAAATGGATTATATGGAGTTAGTAGAGATCCTTGAATCATGTCTTGAGTTTTGGATTCATGCCCTGATCAGAAGTCAACTATCTTGGTGAATTAGGTCAAAACCCTAATTTGTCGACCATGTGAAAATAATGACTGTAGACTTTGAATTGAAGTGTGATGTCCAGTAGACCTTGTAATATGAGTTATTTGAAGATGATTGATGTCTTTGAATGACCCTCTGAGGTTTTTTAGGGTTTCCCAAATGTGATCCCTGATTTCAGTCCTTGATAGGCTCAAAACCCTAGTCTGGTGACCTGAGTAAACCTGTACTCATATGACTGGATGTCTAATCAATCATAGATGAGAAAAGTGAAGTTTTTGAGCCCCATGATTGTATTAGAGACTAGTCTTTGTATTGATTGATCCTTTGCCTGAGCTTTCTTGTCTTTGAGCATCCTCGATTAGGTACCAGATGGAGAAATAACTGCTCTGGGTACTTGTCTTGACCTGATAAAAAAATCCTGAAGATATGTCATCTCAGGGGGGTCAAAAATTAGGGTATGACACATGGAAACATAGAAAAGTTAGGGTTTATGAACAAATGCATGAATTTATGATTTGAAATGTGTTTTAATTGATGTTTGATGATGTTATGATGTTAGAAGATCCATAAATGTGTGCTATATTTGTGGTTATAACATGTATTCTATTGTTGTTCATGATGGTTGGTGTTTTCAGTTTGATTTGGGTTGAGTTTAAGGGTTTTGGGATGAAATTCGCATGCTGTTTTCTGAGATTTGGGATTTTCTGAAATCGCCAGTTTGCGCCGCGAACTATTGTTCGAACCGCGAACTGCTTGGCAGAAACTCAGGAAAAATTGGATTCACTCAGTTCGCGCCGCGAACTTTGCTCGAGCCGCGAACCCTGTTTTACAGAACTTTTTCCAAACTTTGAAAGGCCATAACTTTTGATCCGTAACTCCGTTTTATGCGCTGTTCGAAGCGTTGGGAAGCTAATGAGATTGTCTATATGATAGGATAGATTGGATTGACACTTGTTTTATAAATTATGATGATAATTGAGAATAACATTTACCTATATGTGTATGTTATGGATGAATTGTGCATGATCAATGTTCATGGATGTGTTATGTGATATGATAACCGTGAATTATGTGATTGAATTATAAATGCTAGTTGATGTGGAATAGTTTAAATTGGATGTTAATATATGGATAACATGTGATTACTTATGTGTGTATTATGAATTAAGACTTGTGGTTAATATTCATATATGTGTTAAGTGATGTGATATCCATGATATGTTGGAATGAATATAAATATACATTTATATGTACTATTTGAATGTGTCTTGTTGATAATGATCATTTAAATGTGTATGTATCGAGATGTGGATTGAATAAATGATAATGCTATACTTGAATACATGTGATTGATTGATTTGTGTTAGTTGATGCATTGTTTGGAAGAGAAGTCATGTTGTGTAATGTTGTGCAAAGTTGTAAAGATGTGATTGTGTAGTTTAAGAGATAGAGAGATCGTCTTAAATGCATGAGTCTTGTTTTGTTGCACACGTACACAAAAATGAGTCTTTGAAAGTGGCAATGTTGGGTAATCTCGCGAAGGTTATTTACTTGTCCCAAACCTAACGAGTATGGGGTTTGAAAGCTTAACGAGTATGGGGCTTTAAGGTGGTTATCTTGTCCGTAGAGAGTGGCAATCGGCATGACCGGAAATGATAACGGAGGGATCCACATGCATATCGCATTGAGTCACACTTGAGTCGCACGTGTCTGTGTGAAATGTTATTGTTGGTGTGATTTATGTGATATGAATTGTGTGGAATGATGTTGATAGATATGCATATATGTAGATTTGGTGATTCATTTGATATGAATTGTTGTTGTGTTATGAATGTGATATTATGTGATTTGGAACACATGTGATATAGATGTGAATTTATATGTATTAATGATATATGTATATATATGTGGATATGTGAATCATGTTTGATCACTTAGAATTGGATGAGCTATGTTGTATGACATGAACATGTGAATCTTGATTAATGGCATATGATGCATGTTTATATGAAGAGTGATGAATTCTTGGAATGTATTCTTGTTATGTTTTACATTTCCCACATTATGTTTATCTATAAGAAGTTGAATTCTCACCCTTCTGTTTGAATGTTACCCTTGTTGGTAACGTGCAGGTTTCGTGGATAGTGATGCTTCGAAGGAGGCTTAGCATCGAGATTTAGATCTCTAGTAGGGTGTCGTGACTAAGTAGTCACTTGTGCTCTGGTCATATGTAACACATGGGAGTTGGGTTTTATGTTTTTATGACTCGATGTTATGAGATATTTGTTTACTCATATTGTATTCATATTTGAATATGTTATTCTGGTTAATGTGTGGCCTTGAGCCAAGATGTTGAGACATGGTGGATTATGTATGGGAATCATCCTATTTTGCCATTTATTTGATGAGATGATTATTCCGCTGTGGTTTGCATGTTGTTTTAAATTCCCGTGTTATTTAGAAATGACCATTGCATGTTTAAAGATAAAATATTTGTTCTATTTTGAAATATGTTTAACGCCCTCGTGAGATGCATGCTTTCTTTACTCTGATCTACGTAAATATATGCCTTATTTGTTTAGTATAGAATTGGGGGTGTTACATAGTGGTATCAGAGCACGGTTGGTCAGTTGCTCAGGTCATTTATGTTTTTCTATCCCTTTTTGTATTGGATTTGTGTATCTGACACGATCAATACTGTTTGTCTGTCGGTCGTTGGATGTCTTAGGATAATGGCTGCAGGAAGGAATGTTAGCATTAATGTTGAGGCGGTGATGAGGTGGACTGGTGCGATTGGACAAGTGCCGCAAGAGAATTCCGGTTATGGAGGGAATGATGAGTTCTGTGCTTTTGGGGACTTCCTAAGGTGCAATCCGCCGACTTTTGAAGGAAAGTATGGACCGGACAAAGCACATGCATGGATGAGAGAAATGGAAAAGATTTTTCAAATCATGATTTGTACGGATGTACAGAAGGTGCAGTTGGGTAGTCACATGCTGACGAAAGGAGCTGACGATTGATGGAGTAATATTGTGTAGAGATTTGAAAGAGAAGGTATTGAAGTCACTTGGACTCTTTTTCGTGATGCATTTTTGGAAAACTATTTTCCAGAAGATGTGCGTGGGACGAAAGAAGTGGAGTTTCTAAAGTTGAAACGAGGAGGAGGACAATCCAGTGGGAGACCTTATGATGTCAAGAGGGAACAAGCTGGTTTTGGCAAGAAGCTAAGTGGGGGAGGGACTCCTACTCCACTTAAGTGTTTCAGATATGGTGTTGAAGGTTGTAACACCCCATATCTACCCGGCAATTATATATATAAATCAGAGTTTTAAAAATTTCTCAATAAACAAATGAGGCGTCACATAATCAAAACAAAACAAATCACCTCGTCGCATAAAGCGGATACATAGCACCTTTGAAGCAGAATAACTTATTTTATTAAAACACAGCGGAATCACTTAAGAATATATTCAATAAAATATCTTCAGTTAACTTATCATTTTGTCCGACCAAAATGAAACAATTAAATAGCAACATCATAAATAATATAAATCGTTCCCCCCAGAGTGCTACGTATCAGAGCGACAACCGACTCGAGTAACGGCAACTAAATCTTCATACATGAATACCTACACGTTGCCAATATAAAGGCAACGGCGAAACAAGAGAAAAGGGTGAGATATCAAATCATATAAGTGGGCGTATGATAAATTGCATGCTAGGATTCAGACATATAAAATCATCACCTCACAAGTATCAATAGCTACTATACACATCATACTTCTACAGTTCATTAGTCTCACATACTTTTCATCACACAACAAGTCATAATCATGTAAATAGTATCCTCTAATAAATTTCACATATTCAAGTATGCACAAAATTCAATAGTATAATACTCAAAAGATTCAATACTATTATCCCAAATATATACACAATCCATCATTATCACATATCCACACATTTAACCAATTATGTATCAAAACATCACCAATTTCAATTATCACATCTCATGTACACATAACAATCACATAAATACATATATTCAAACATCACATAACCTCAATGTGACTCAATGCAAGACATGTGACTCTATGCATGTGGTACCCAATGTGGACCCAAAGTTCCACCGCTTCCGATTCATATAGAATCTAGCCACGCTTCAGATCCGGACAAGATCAAAGCCATCAAATGTAAACATATAGTTTACCGCTTTCTGAATTCACTCTAGAATTCAAGCCCGCTTGTGTTCCAAAGCAAATCCACCTGTGTTTCAAGGCACACTATGATATGAATGTATGTACAATATCACAAATATATGCAATTAAGATCATCTCTACCATCTTAACTTTCCACATATCACAATAATTCAACTCTATGAATTATCCACCAATCGAACACAACATTCGCCACACACACACACATCATTAACATATAAGAGGCCAATTAATCAGTTACGATTCACAAAATCCAATTAACTCTAGTATCCATACTATCTCATGTCAATTCACATTTACCACATATATATGAATATACATATTATCAAAACAACATCATTGGTATAACAATATATTATTCTCAACATAAATATTCGAGCCAAAAACACAATTACGGACAAATTCTCAAAATACTGTAATTTACCGATAAACCGAATAAGTCATCCAAGTCCAAACATAATCTGATTAAATAGACTCATCGCAATTAATTCAATTATTAGTTTAACCAATTAATATCAAACTATATTAATTTAATTCACTTTTATTTCTACTCCATTTCCAATTTCTAGCATTCTATTGCTCAAAACCATTTTTATTGAAAAGAATATCACGCTACTTTCTAACGCGTCGAACGGAGACTCAAACGGAGTTACGGTTCAAAAGATATGAATTGTTAAAGTTCCAAATAAAAAAAACAAACACCGACGTTATACACTGACAACTCTAAACATGTCAGAATTACTCAAAACAAATAGAAATATGACTCTTAATAATTCAAAACAACTTTGACAACTTATTGTCGACTCTAACAACTCTATTGACAACTCTAACAACTCTATTGACAATTCTATTAAATTATTATAATTTATTTATAAAGAATATTTAAACCAACACAATTTCAGTCGATTCGTAAAATATCACAATTTCAACAAAATAACACCACCATGTTAATCTACTAATTAAACTTAGCTATCACGTGAATTTTATCAAATTTCGAACAACTAATTATACCGCTTAATTAGGCTATTTCGATCGAACGAGACTGTTTTGCGTTTTATTAATTATATATCTATTGTTTCTAATTATTAATCATTCATATTCTATATTTCATCCCTTAATCAAACTTACTTTCTATTACATATACATATATATATTTTATGAAACAAGACAGTAATTAATATAACTTAATGTAAAATAGAAATAAACAATGGCACAGCATGGAAAACGAACATGAATGGTTCCGCTCAGCAATGGGTTCATTTCCACATGTATACCACTCGTCAACCAAACACGCAGCCGTCATGGCATCTCCAGCTTTCAATTTACAAGGCAATTGCAAACAGATACACGCACAGACTCAACATAAGACATCATGTTTATTTACACGAATAGTAACAAACAGCAATGGCACACACATCAACAACATCATGTTTATTAACACAAACAACAACGATTAACACAAGCAAGAGAAACAACCTAAATCCCTAATCCCCAACATACAAGGTTTCATAAGCCCCATTATAGGAAGAGAACCCCACCCTTACCTTATCAATGGAAGCAACTTAGTGGGTCTCCAATTGCTTTGACACCATGGATGAAATCTCTAAGCTTGTTCTTCTCCTCCAAAAGTTGCCTCTTTCTCTTCTATTCTTGTTTCTTCATTATGACAACTCCCCCTTTCCAAAATCTCTAAAACCCTAATATAAAACCAATTGGGCTTAGTGTTTAAATCCTCTCTTTATTTAATATCCTCCAAAATCAATTTAGGCCCAATAAGAGATATAACTCAAATAATCAATTATATCACTTATAATAATAATTTCTTCAATATAATAATTCCGACTTATAAATAATATTATTCTTAATATTATTTTCCGACTATCCGACTTCAATTTATATAATTCCAAATACGCCCTTAAATAACACTGACAATCCAAATTCGACTAAATCAAATATTTAAATCCTTCAATAATTTAATTAACCAATTTAATTAAATTCGGGGTGTTACAAAGGTCATCGTGCTGCTGAGTGTAAGAAAGAGGTTGCTACTTGTTTCAAGTGTGGCAGGCCAGGCCACATAGCTGCTAATTGTGGAGAGCAACGTCACATTAGTACCAAGTGTGACAAACCGAAGAAGGAACAAGCGAGTGGGAGAGTACTTGCGTTGTCTGGTGCTAAGACCACTACTAAGGATAAGCTAATCTGAGGTACGTGCTTTATTATTGATAATGGTGCAACGTATTTATTTATTTCTTTGGATTGTGCTAAGAGGTTGAATCTTGTGTTATCTGATATGCGTGGAAGTATGGTTATTGATACGCTTGCTATGAGTTTTGTTTCAACTTCTTATGTGTGTTTGAATTGTCTGTTGAGTATCTTTGGTAGAGATTTTGGGAATTGATTTTATTTAGTTCATTTTGTTAGAGCAAGTTGATGAGAATTTTGGTATAAATTGTTTGGAGTTGAAGAAAGTAATTGTAATCTTAAGAGGATTTTGGATCTTGGTGTGTTAAGTAATTTCGAGTGTGAGTTCTGAAGGAACACTATTATGGTTTAGTAACGATGGTTTATGTTTCATTATGATTTTCGACTGTCTATTGACAAATTGAGGACTTGATCACCCTTAATCTATTGTTGATAGAAAACGAGATCGTATTGGACGAGATAAACTTCTCTTGCTAATTTGGTATTTTGTAAAGTGACTAAGGAGAGGTTGAAGAGTAGAATTGAGGAGTTGTTGAGAAGAGGTTCATTTGTCTAAGTGTATGGTTATAGATTTGCACTTATTTTATCAAGTAAGAAGAAGGAATGTCCTAATGAGGTAATTTTTTGAGGATGTTTTGATCCTAAGAGTGAAGATGATCATGCTGAGCATTCGAGAATTGTGTTGTCGGTGTTGAAAGAGAAGAGGTTGTTTGCTAAGCTTTCGAAGTGTGAATTTTGGTTAAAGGAAGTGAGTTTTCTTGGCCATGTGATCTCTAGCGGAGGTATTTCTGTTGACCCGTCGAAGATTGAAGCTATATCTCAATGGGAAACTCCTAAGTTTGTTTCTGAGATTAGAAGTTTTCTTGGTTTGGCTGGTTATTATAGGAAGTTCATTGAGGGATTTTCTAAGTTACATTTGCCGTTGACGTTGTTGACTAGGAAAGGACAAGCTTTTATGTGGACTTCGCAATGTGAATTGAATTTTCAAGAGCTTAAGAGAAGGTTGACTTCTGCTCCTATTTTGATTTTGAAGGATCCGTTGGAACCGTTTGTGGTGTATTAAGATGCTTCATTGTTGGGTTTGGCAGGCGTTTTGATGCAAAAAGGGCAAGTGGTAGCTTATGCTTCAAGGCAACTTAAAGTTCATGAGAGGAATTATCCGACACATGATTTAGAGTTGGCCGCCGTTGTGTTTGTTTTGAAACTTTGGAGGCATTATTTGTTTGATCAAAGAGAGTTGAATATGAGGCAAACGAAAATGGTTGGAATTCTTGAGAGATTATGATTCTAGTTTGAACTACCATCATGGAAAAGTGAATATTGTAGCCGATGCATTGAATAGGAAATCATTGCATATTTCTATGTGGAGGATCCAAGAGTTGAAAATCATTGGAACAATCTAGAGAGTTGAGTTTGGTTGTGAAGCGACGTCTTCTTGCGTTAAGCTTAGTATGTTGAAGCCTGCTTCTGGTGTTCTTAACGAGATTAGAGAGAGTCAGAAATTGGATTGCAATTGGTTAACGAGATGACATTGATTAATCAAGGTAAAGGTAATCACTTTCGGATTGACGAGATTAGAGTCATGAAAGGTCGTGATCGAGTTTGCATTTCTGATACTTCGAAGTTGGATAAGAGAATTTTGAAATGAAGGACATCGTAATGGTTTGAGCATACATCATAATGCTACTAAAATGTAACAAGATTTGAGGAAACTGTTTAGTGGTAAAGTATGAAGAAAGATATAGCGGAATTTGTTTATTCATGTTTGACTTGTCAAAAGTCAACGATTGAGCATCAAAAACCGTTTAGTTGGTACAACAGTTATCTATTCCCGAGTGGGAGTGGGATCGTATTTCTACGGATTTTGTTTCAAGTTTGCCGAGAACGCCGAGTAATTGTGAAGCGATTTGGATTATTATGGATAGACGGACAAATGTGTTCATTTTATTCCGATAAGGATGGATTATTTGATGGAAAGACTTGCTAAGTTGTACATCGAGAGAAATGTGTGTCTGCATGGTATTCCGTCAAGTATTGTTTTGGATAAAACTCCGAGGTTTTCTTTTGGATTTTTAAGAGGTTTGTGGAGTGATTTGAGATTAGAATAGAAGATACTTGAAGGTTGAATGAAGGATTTGTACTTAGGGCTAGTTGCTTGAAGAGAACTTTCGAGGACGAAAATATTTTAAGTGGGGGAGAGTTGTAACAACCCGATTTTATTAGATATTTTATTTATTAGCTTATTTGTGTGTTTTATTAATTATTTGTTTATTTAATTATTATGTGGTATTACTAATTAATTGGAATATCTAATTATATGCATATTTGTGTTTTATGGTTTAATTAGGTTATTAGTAGTATACTATGTATTGGGCCTAATTAATAATTGGATGGGTGGGTAATAACATAACTAAGCCCATTAAGAGAAAGATAGTAAGAAGAGGAAAACTAGGGTTTTAGAGATAACACAATTTGGGGGGAAGGAAGAGAAAGAAGAGAATAGAGGAGAAAGAACATAGAAGAGAAGAAGAAGGAAATTGTAGATTTCTTGAAGAGGGTGGATTTAAGAGTTAGAGGTAAGGGTTTGAATCCAAGTTCTTATAGACTATATGATTGGGTAATGTGTGTTGTTGTGATTATCTCTTCATCTTTGCAATTTCATGGAAACATAGAAAAGTTAGGGTTTATGAACAAATGCATGAATTTATGATTTGAAATGTGTTTTAATTGATGTTTGATGATGTTATGATGTTAGAAGATCCATAAATGTGTGCTATATTTGTGGTTATAACATGTATTCTATTGTTGTTCATGATGGTTGGTGTTTTCAGTTTGATTTGGGTTGAGTTTAAGGGTTTTGGGATGAAATTCGCATGCTATTTTCTGAGATTTGGGATTTTCTGAAATCGCCAGTTTGTGCCGCGAACTATTGTTCGAGCCGCGAACTATTGTTCGAGCCGCGAACTGCTTGGCAGAAACTCAGGAAAAATTGGATTCACTCAGTTCGCGCCGCGAACTTTGCTCGAGCCGCGAACCCTGTTTTACAGAACTTTTTCCAAACTTTGAAAGGCCATAACTTTTGATCCGTAACTCCGTTTTATGCGCCGTTCGAAGCGTTGGGAAGCTAATGAGATTGTCTATATGATAGGATAGAATGGATTGACACTTGTTTTATAAATTATGATGATAATTGAGAATAACATTTACCTATATGTGTATGTTATGGATGAATTGTGCATGATCAATGTTCATGGATGTGTTATGTGATATGATAACCGTGAATTATGTGATTGAATTCTAAATGCTAGTTGATGTGGAATAGTTTAAATTGGATGTTAATATATGGATAACATGTGATTATTTATGTGTGTATTATGAATTAAGACTTGTGGTTAATATTCATATATGTGTTAAGTGATGTGATATCCATGATATGTTGGAATGAATATAAATATACATTTATATGTACTATTTGAATGTGTCTTGTTGATAATGATCATTTAAATGTGTATGTATCGAGATGTGGATTGAATAAATGATAATGCTATACTTGAATACATGTGATTGATTGATTTGTGTTAGTTGATGCATTGTTTGGAAGAGAAGTCATGTTGTGTAATGTTGTGCAAAGTTGTAAAGATGTGATTGTGTAGTTTAAGAGATAGAGAGATCGTCTTAAATGCATGAGTCTTGTTTTGTTGCACACGTACACAAGCATGAGTCTTTGAAAGTGGCAATGTTGGGTAATCTCGCGAAGGTTATTTACTTGTCCCAAACCTAACGAGTATGGGGTTTGAAAGCTTAACGAGTATGGGGCTTTGAGGTGGTTATCTTGTCCATAGAGAGTGGCAATCGGCATGACCGGAGATGATAACGGAGGGATCCACATGCATATCGCATTGAGTCACACTTGAGTCGCACGTGTCTGTGTGAAATGTTATTGTTGGTGTGATTTATGTGATATGAATTGTGTGGAATGATGTTGATAGATATGCATATATGTGGATTTGGTGATTCATTTGATATGAATTGTTGTTGTGTTATGAATGTGATATTATGTGGTTTGGAACACATGTGATATAGATGTGAATTTATATGTATTAATGATATATGTATATATATGTGGATATGTGAATCATGTTTGATCACTTAGAATTGGATGAGCTATGTTGTATGACATGAACATGTGAATCTTGATTAATGGCATATGATGCATGTTTATATGAAGAGTGATGAATTCTTGGAATGTATTCTTGTTATGTTTTACATTTCCCACATTATGTTTATCTATAAGAAGTTGAATTCTCACCCTTCTGTTTGAATGTTATCCTTGTTGGTAACGTGCAGGTTTCGTGGATAGTGATGTTTCGAAGGAGGCTTAGCATCGAGATTTAGATCTCTAGTAGGGTGTCGTGACTAAGTAGTCACTTGTGCTCTGGTCATATGTAACACATGGGAGTTGGGTTTTATGTTTTTATGACTCAATGTTATGAGATATTTGTTTACTCATATTGTATTCGTATTTGAATATGTTATTCTGGTTAATGTGTGGCCTTGAGCCAAGATGTTGAGACATGGTGGATGATGTATGGGAATCATCCTATTTTGCCATTTATTTGATGAGATGATTATTCCGCTGTGGTTTGCATGTTGTTTTAAATTCCCGTGTTATTTAGAAATGACCATTGCATGTTTAAAGATAAAATATTTGTTCTATTTTGAAATATGTGTAACGCCCTCGTGAGATGCATGCTTTCTTTACTCTGATCTACGTAAATATATGCCTTATTTGTTTAATATAGAATTGGGGATGTTACAATTCTCATCCTCTACCTCTACCTCTACCCCTACCCCATCACCATTCTCAGCCTCTACCTCTACCCCATCACCATTCACAGGCCAATCTAACTCCTCAAAATTACCCAAATACTGACGCCAATCATCAGAAGCAGCATTACCAAAATCCATCTCCGCTTGAGGATTATTCCCATCAATATACTAAAGAACAGGATTATTCCCCTCCACATTATCCATTACCGCCTGAGGATTATTAATCCCAACAACATCAGAATCAGCAATAACAAGCTCCACATTATTAATGTCAACAACATCAATATTATAAAACCAATCATCACCATTACCAAACTCCCCCTCCGCCTGAGGATTATTCCCATCAACATCCTGAAAAACAGGATTATTCCCATCAACATTATCCACCACCGCCATCACCGCCGGAGGATTATCATTCCTATCCACATTATCCACCACCGCCACCACCGCTGGAGGATTATTATTCCCATCCACACTATCCACCACCGCCACCACCGCTAGAGGATTATTAATCCCATCCACAACGTTATCCAACTCAATAACAAAGCGTCCAATTCCATGCACTGCAGAATGATTAATGAGATCCAATTCTAAATGATTTTCAGCGGCGTGTTCCACCAGTAAATCGATAGCATCTTGCCTTGGCCCAATCAGAAGACACTCAAGCCTATCATCATTCTGTATCATAGTTGTAAACTTGTGTTGAAAAACAAAAGTATCACAATAATAGTTAGAACAGAATCAAACTTCTAACTATAATCATAGATGAATTCAGAATAAGAAAGAAAGAATCATTAGGAATAATCTATAAAACATATCTCTAAAATTAGAAATAATACATACATTTTTCTAATATAAAAGGATCAAACTTCTAACTATAATCACAGATGAATTCAGAATAAGAAAGAAAGAATCATTAGGAATAATCTATAGAACCTATGTCTAAAACTAGAAATAATACATACATTTTCCTAATATACATGAATGTAAACTAATAAAAGGATCAAACTTCTAACTATAATCACAGATGAATTCAGAATAAGAAAGAAAGAATCATTAGGAATAATCTATAAAACCTATCTCTAAAACTAGAAACAATACATACATTTTCCTAATATACATGAATGTAAACTAATAAAAGGATCAAACTTCTAACTATAATCACAGATGAATTCAGAATAAGAAAGAAAGAATCATTAGGAATAATCTATAAAACCTATCTCTAAAACTAGAAACAATACATACATTTTCCTAATATAAAAGGATCAAACTTCTAACTATAATCACAGATGAATTCAGAATAAGAAAGAAAGAATCATTAGGAATAATCTATAAAACCTATATCTAAAACTAGAAACAATACATACAATTTCCTAATATACATTAATGTAAACGAATCGCATGAATCAAACATGGAAAGAAACTATGTCAAACATCTAACCCTAAAACAAGAAGCTTTACATGAATACCTAATCGCATGAATCAAACATGAAAAGAAACTATATGAATGCATTTTCTAACCCTGATCATATTGTCCTTTATATCCGGTGGAAAAGAGGTCTTCTCATCTCGGAGAATTGCCCTCCATCTCTTGTTATGCCAGTACACTCCCTTAAGAAGGAAGTGTAACACCTGCGGGGACCGACGTTCATCTCCCATTGCTCCTCCGGCGACGTTCGTGTTTGCGTTTGCAGGGAGAAGTGATCGTTCGTTCGTGTTTGGGTTTGCCGTTAAAGAAGTGATTTTGCGTGAAAGAGAATCTTTGCTTGATTTCTATTAACATTAATATGTAATAAGCTAATGAATACTTCTAAATAATAATAATAATAATAATAATAATAATAATAAATAATAAATAATAATAATAGTAATAATAATAATAATAATAGTAATAATAATAATATTAATAATAATATTATCGGTGATGACGACGAAACGGGGGTGAGGGCGTCCGAAATCCACGGTGTCTTCCTCAACGGAAAAGCAAGATTGACAGGAACCGCGGCCGGAGAAGGAAATAGAGAAGCAGGTTGAGATTGAGGATGAAAATAAGCTGGATGGAGAAAAGCGGAGTGGGGAGAGACCAAGAATGGTGGAAACTCCGAAAGAAACTCCGAAAGGGAATCAAGAGGTCAGAAGATTATGGGTCAATGTTATAAGCGAAAATCGTAATCCAAAAAAAGGAAGAATGATGTCTTATGTCGCACCGACAATGGTAGAAGGACAAATTGAAATTGAAATTGAGGATGCTGATATAGAGTCTGAAATTAGATTTTGGGGGATAATTTGAGTATGCATACGATTAAGAATTTCATGGAGAGAAACTGGAACTTTGTACAACTGCCAGATTTGTACTATCACGATGATGGATATTTTCTGCTAAGATTCAAATCACATGATGATATGGAAGCGATAATGATGAAGGGGCCCTACACAATAAGAAACATGTCGGTGGTACTCAAAGAGTGGAGACCTGATTTTAGTCTGAAGCAAGACATGTTAAGAACCATACCAATATGGATAAAGCTGCCCAAGCTCCCATTGTATCTTTTGGGTGAACGAAGTCGACAGTGCCATAGGTACGCCCAAACTCAGAGTATCCTATGCCAGGATATTAGTGGAGGTCGATATTACTAGAAAATTGGTGGATGAAATCGCTATTAAGGATAAAGATGGATGTAAAATGATGCAAGCCATTGAGTATGAATGGAGGCCAAAGTTCTGTGATAAATGTCAGAAGATAGGGCACCAATGTGGTGTTCGGGTGAAGAAAAAGAAATGGCAGCCTAAGCCTCAACAGGAGAAAAAAAAAGAGCCTTGTTGAGATATCTACACCAAGAAAGGACACAACAGCAAGGAAAACTATTGAAGAGGAAGATTAGATGGGGACTCAAGCTACTGAAGAGGGAGAGGACATGTGGACAAGAGTGAGCAAAGCTTCTAAAGATAGAGGTAAATCTGTTTCACATGCTGAATCTTCTTCTACTGTGCATTGTACCAATGGATTTAGGGTGTTGGAGGTTTTGAATGGCCCCCAAGCCTTAGATAGGGGACCATGATTGCTTCATGGAATGTAAGGGGGCTTAACAAGGCTGGAAATCTAAGGGAGATAAGCTCCCGTCTCCTAGAGCTTCAGCCGGAAAAAACAATTTTGATCGAAACAAGAGTTAAGGAAAATAAAGCTGCTAAAGTGAGAGAGAAAATTCATTTTGACGGGAATTATCTCGATAATTACACTAGTCATGCTAATGGTAGACTTTAGATCCTTTGGGATGTCAATAAGGTGGAGGTAAAATATGTTAACACTACAAGTAAATTTATCCACTGTGGTGTGTATGATTTAACAGGTAAATTCAAATTTTGGCTAACCGCTGTTTATGCAAGTAATGCATTGGATATGAGGAGAATTTTATGGAAAGATATCGGGAAAATTCATGAGACTCATCAAGGGGCTTGGTGTGTGGTGGGTGATTATAACAACGCGACCAAGGCTCAAGATAGAGTAGGAGGAAAATTAGTAACAGAAGCGGAATATATCGATTTGCAAAATATGATGGATGCTACAGGCTTAAGTGAGATGGATAGTATTGGTGATTTCTTCACTTGGTCGAATAAGCGTAGTGTTGATCCAATCTATTCCCGTATTGACAGAGTCCTCGCAAATACGACTTTGTTCCAACAGAATATTGACGTGTTGTTGAATGTCCTTCCCCCAACGTCTCGGATCATGCCTTGTTGTATCTGAGTGTTAACCGTGCAAAGAAGGCGCATGGGTCCTTCAAATTTAATAACTATATGGTGGAAATAGAAGGATTCCAGGAAGCAGTACAGGAAAGTTGGAAGAAACCTGCTACAGGTAGTCCAATGTGTGTGTTATGGCATAAATTAAAGAGATTGAAACATGTGCTTAAAAATCTTAACAAGCCTGTCAATGATATCAGGCTGAATATTGTGAAAGCAATAAATGATCTTCATAATGCGCAACAAGATTTAATCAACTGCAGGTTCGATAGTCGAAAGATAGATGCGGTGAAAAATCTTACGGAGGATGTCATCAAATGGAATTCCATGGAAAGCAAACATATGATGCAGAAAGCAAAACTAGATTGGTTGAAAATGGGCGACGATAATAGTGCATTTTTTCATGCATATGTGAAGACTAAGCACAAAGCCAAAAGTATGAGAATGTTGCAGAGGAGTGATGGAAAAGTGATATCAGCTCAGCAAGAGATTGAACAGGAAGTTAATGAATTCTATGGTAATCTCATGGGAAAAACCAACCAGAATTTAAACCATATAAATATTGAAGTAATGAGGAAGGGCATGCAAGTAAGAATGAAGCAGAGGAAGCAATTAGTGAGCAAAGTAACAATTAAAGAAATTGAGACTGCACTTCATGGAATAGGAGACATGAAAGCTCCCGGTATCGATGGTTGCGGTGCAAATATTTTCAAAGCTTGCTGGTCTATTATAAAGAATGATGTCATTGCAGCTGTGATGGATTTTTTTGATCATGGAAGACTTTACAAACCGTTCAACAAAACGATTGTCACTTTGATACCTAAGAATGACGACGCAAAGAGTGTGAAGGATTATTGACCTATCGCGGGATGTACCACTTTCTACAAAATAATTTCTAAAATCTTAACTGCAAGATTGGGTGGAATTTCGCAAACTGTTATTAGTCGTAATCAGTATGCATTTGTGCCAGGACAGAATATACACAATCATATTATGGTTGCGTATGAATTAATAAGGGGCTATACTAGGAAGAGTGGTACACCGAGATGCATGATGCAACTAGATCCACAAAAAGCGTATGATATGGTGGAGTGGAGGGCTTTGGAAGATGTGATGCAAGAGATAGGCTTGCCTCTGACTTTCACAAACTGGATAATGGCCACTGTAAGGACAATTTCATATAGCTTCAATGTTAATGGGCATATGACAGAGGATATTCGGGCTTGTAGAGGAATCAGGCAGGGGGATCTAATATCCCCTTTTCTATTTGTGATCATGATGGAAAATTTCACTAGGATGTTTGATAAAATGCAGCAGAACCCGAACTTTAACCATCACGCCAAGTGTGAGAAGATAGGCATAACACATTTGACTTTTGCTGACAATGTTTTATTATTTTGTAGGGGTGATTCTATATTTGTGGATATGATGCTTGATACGGTTCAAAGCTTTTCAAATGCTACAGGGTTAGTAATTAATCTGACGAAATGTATGATCTTTTTTTGTGGTATTGATGAAGATACCAAAGCAGAGATCAAGAGGATTACAACTTTTATAGAGGGGCAATTCCCTATTAAATACATGGGGTTTCCCCTTACAAGTAAAAAGCTTACCACCACTCACTATTTGCCTATGGTTGAGAAAATTGTAAGTAGAACAAGACATTGGACAACAAGGTTACTCAGTCACGCAGGGAGAATTCAGTTAGTAAAAAGTGTCTTATTTGCGATATCGCAGTATTGGATGCTTTGTTTTCCAATCCCAAAATTTGTGGTGAAGAAAATTGAAGCAATTTGTAGATCCTTTATTTGGACTGGCTACAATGAAGTGAAAAGGAAAAGTCCGGTGGCCTGGGATACCGTTTGTAGACCGAAAAGCCAAGGAGGATTGGATATCATAAATTTGACAATCTGGAACCAGGTAACCATGATGAAATGTCTGTGGAATTTGAGTAGAAAATCGGATAATCTTTGGGTTAAGTGGATACACATGTACTATTTAAAAAAGAGAGTACTATGCAGGTTGAAAGTCGAAGTCACTGGTCTTGGATGCTCAACACTGCTTTGGCTCAGAGAAAGCAAGTTTGGCTGAACCAGGAATGGAAGCAAGAGTGGAGTAATCAGCTGCACAAGGAAAAAATTTCGATGAAAATTATCTATAACTTGCTGATGGAGAAACCTGACCGGGTTCCATGGACATTTCTGTTGAATCATAACATCGCAAGGCCTCGTGCTGTTGTGAACTTATGGTTGATATGTCAGGGTAGAATTTCCACAAATTACAGGCTGAAAAATTCGGAATGATCAACGATATTTAATGTAGTTTATGTAAGGAAATTGAGGAATCTAGTACCCATCTGTTTTTCGATTGCAAAGTTACAAAAACCATTTGGGAGCAGGTTCTCACATCGATGGAAACTACGCATGAGCCAAAAGCTTGGGATGAAGAACTCAAATGGGCTATTCGAAAAACTGATAAGAAAGGGTGGAAAGCTAGTCTCCTTAAACTAGCATTCACTGAAACTCTATATAAGGTATGGATTTATAGAAATGATGAAGTTTTCAAGAACAATGTGAATAGGAACATAGTTGAGCATATCATATATAATATTGTATATAGGGGCTGGTATACTAATAGACTTAGAAAGCATATAGTAACTCTGATGCTATAGGCATGGTTTTTTGTTTTGTCGTTTTGCTAGCTGGATCTCAAGCGATCGTCGAGAACTTATTTGCATTTTGAATTAATATATTCCTCCTTTTGATTCAAATAATAATAATAATAATAATAGTAATAATAATAATAAGAATTGTGATTCTATCTGGGTTATTGTAGACCGGTTGACGAAATCTGCTCACTTTATTCCAATAAGAATGGATTATCCGATGGAGAAGTTGGCTCAGTTGTATGTTGAGAAGATAGTGAGTTTGCATGGTGTCCCAGCTAGTATTGTGTCGGATAGAGATCCGAGATTTACTTCTAAGTTTTGGACAGGATTGCAGGAAGCCTTAGGTACTAAGTTGAGGTTGAGTTCTGCTTATCATCCGCAGACAGATGATCAGACGGAGAGGACGATTCAATCGTTAGAGGATTTGCTACGAGCTTGTGTATTAGAGAAATGTGGTGCTTGGGATAGTTATTTACCTTTGGTTGAGTTTACCTACAACAATAGTTATAATTCGAGTATTGGTATGGCTCCGTTTGAAGCATTGTATGGTAGGAGATGTAGAACGTCGTTGTGTTGGTACGAATCTGGAGAAAATACGGTGGTTGGACCGGAGATTGTGCAACAAACTACAGAAAAGATCAAGATGATTCAGGAGAAGATGAGAGCTTCTCAGAGTTGTCAGAAGAGTTACCATGACAAAAGAAGGAAGGATATTGAATTTAAGGAAGGAGATCATGTATTCATGCGGGTTACTCCGATGACTGGCATTGGGAGAGCCTTGAAGTCGAAGAAGTTAACTCCGCGTTTCATTGGTCCATTTCAGATTACTAAGAAGATTGGAAAGGTTGCTTATCAGGTTGCTTTACCGCCTGCACTCGCTAATTTGCATGATGTGTTCCATGTATCCCAGTTGAGGAAATACATTGCGGATCCGTCTCATGAGATTCAAGTAGATGATATACAGGTGCGAGATAATCTGACTTTAGAGACGTTACCTATGAGGATTGAAGATCGTAAAGTGAAGCAGTTGCGAGGTAAAGATATAGCAACGGTGAAAGTGGTTTGGGGAGGACCAGCCAGTGGAAATGTCACATGGGAGTTAGAGAGCCAGATGAAGGACTCTTACCCGGAACTTTTCGTCTAAGGTATGTTTTCGAGGACGAAAACTCTTTTAGTGGGGGAGAGTTGTAACACCCATAATTTCAGTTTATTAATTTAATTTGGATTTAAATTAAATAATTGGAATTTCAGAATTTAAATTGGATTTAATTGGAAAATGATGGAGTAAGAGCTATTGGGCTTATGGTGTGGTGATAGTAAAAGAGGGGTGCTAATTAGTTAGACCTTTTACTAAGTTATGGTTAACTTATTTTATTTTATTTTTCATAAAATAAGAAAAAGGAACCATTTGGGGAAAAAGGAAGAACACGTGAAAAGAGCAAGAGAAGAGGAAGAGACAAGAACGTGAAACCGGAAGGAGAGCATTCAAGAAATTCATCGAGGTAAGGGGGGACTTTTCCTTTTAGTATCTCTTATGTGGTCTTAGGTGATAGGTAGATTGATGTATGGTTTGGTTCAATTAGATATTGGGATTGTTAGGTTAGGGTGTTAAAATTGGATTGAATTGATGATAATTGTGTGAACTATTTGGTTAATAATGAGTTTGGATGATGTTTTATGGTGTATAATTGAATGTATGATGATTATATGCCTGTATGTGATGTCTGGAATCGTTTTTGGGTGAAAAGGGAGTGAAATCGCAGGGTCTGTCGCAGACTTGGGGTTTGCTGAAATCGCAGGTCCGTTGAGCGGAGGGGGGTCCGCTGAGCGGAGGTCCCAACGTAGTTCGCTCCTGTTTGACGTCGCTTGAGGTCCGCTGAGCGGGGGTCTGAAGGATTTCGCTTCTGCCTTGCTCCGCTGAGCGAACCTTGCTGTGTGTGAATTTTCCCAAACTTCAAAATAACGTATCTTTTGATCCGTGAATCATCTCTTAGTGCCGTTTTGGGCGTTGTGCAAGTAATTAAATGTTTTACATGATGAATGATGAATAATGGTATTAGCCGACTTTGTTTCTTTAAAAAAAACTCGATTTAATTACTTGATGAGAATTGAACATTGTGTGTATATGAGATAGGTGTGACAATGTGTTTGATGTGATGATGAATTGGTTGTGATTTGTTATTATGATTGTGATGGATGCATGACTATTTGAATGATGTTGAAAACATGTACATACTTATTCGGTGATGCGGTGTTGAGATGAGTTGTTCATCGTGATTCGGTGTGTTTTAAGTATGTTATATGTGTTTCATTCATTCATTTGCATTGATGTTGGATCCCGGTGATGTTTGGATCGTTGGTGGACATATTTCCCATTGTGTGGAAATTGTGTCGGTGGGCCGTATCTCGATGAGACGTAGATCGGTTAGGTGGATTGATTCCACGGTTTATTGGTACCACATGCATAGTGTCAGTTGTGTCATATGCATTTTGTCATAATATGATTGTATTGATTTCTGCAGTATGTGTTGTAATTTATTATTGTGTGAATTAATGAATAATAGATGGAAATCTGAATATGTATAATTGGGTGAACGGTATATTATGATGCTTGTTGCTTATGAATTGCATAATATTTACTAATTGAGAATGAGACTCACCCTTACATGTTGTCATTTTCAGATTGAGGAGTAGCGGCATTAGTGCTTGGTGAGGATGACTCATAGAGTTTATCCGTTCATGTTGGGTCGTGTCGGTCATGCTCTGATCTGTAACACTGGGGAACGATAGTTATAGAGTTTTTATGAAATTAATTTACTTTATTGGTGTTGGATTATGATTCCATTGGATGTATTTGATAATGTTTCTTATTCCGCTGTGATAAACATAATTACGATTTGGTGAACCGTTTCCTAATGAAGCATGACTTGACCATGATTGGTTTATTTATTTTATATAATTGTGGCACCCTTGTGTTTATGTTTTACTCTGATATAATTGTTTAAAAATTGCCGCGGGGTTTAGAAGGGTGTTACATCGTGCGGTTGCGAACTTATGGTTGATATGTCAGGGTAGAATTTCCACAAAAGACAGGCTGAAAAAATTCGGAATGATCAACGATATTTAATGTAGTTTATGTAAGGAAATTGAGGAATCTATTACCCATCTGGTTTTCGATTGCAAAGTTACAAAAACCATTTGGGAGCAGGTTCTCACATGGATGGAAATTACGCATGAGCCAAAAGCTTGGGATGAAGAACCCAAATGGGCTATCCGAAAAACTGATAAGAAAGGGTGGAAAGCTAGTCTCCATAAACTAGCATTCACTGAAACTCTATATAAGGTATGGATTTATAGAAATGATGAAGTTTTCAAGAACAATGTGAATAGGAACATAGTTGAGCATATCATAGATAATATTGTATATAGGGGCTGGTATACTAATAGACTTAGAAAGCATATAGTAACTCTGATGCTATAGGCATGTTTTTTTGTTTTGTCGTTTTGCTACCTGGATCGCAAGCGATCGTCGAGAACTTATTTGCATTTTGAATTAATATATTCCTCCTTTTGATTCAAATAATAATAATAATAATAATAATAATAATAATAATAATAATAATAATAATTAATAGTAATAATAATAATACTAATAAATAATTTTGCATGTCGTTCTAACCCAAGAGGGTTGGCCTAGTGGGAGGGTGTTTGGGTCTCAAGGGTTTGCTCCCCTTGAGGTCCTGAGTTCGAAGGAGCCTAGGACCAATTTTCGGAGGCTACGTGGGGCAACAATGCTCTCGGGTGAGTTAGTCGGTACGAATAGAAGTCGGGTGCGTCGTGTGAATTGGAATCGTCAATGCTGCGTAACGTGAAAGTTCATCAAAGTTGTTGAATCGTTGCTGTGAGTTGCAGTTGCAATGAAGAATCAGCTCTGTAGGTTGGATTGATACAGGTTCGTTGTTGGATGCGTTGCTGCTTCTCTTTGCAAGTTCGATGATGGGAAATGGAAAAAACAACGCATAATTCTCCAAGGTCAATTCTGTTAGAGAACTAAATTAGTCATATTTAGTATTTACCTTTATTATTTATTATTGTTTATTCATATAAAATCAGACAATACTAATGCTTTATTGCCTTGAACAAGTACAAACTACTTTTTTCCTTCTTATATTTTGCTATGATTTTAGCTACTGCTACTTTCCCAGAACGGTTTCAATTTCAATATTCTTCATTTTCTTGTAATGCAAGTAAGAAAAATAATTTCAGGAAGGCAAGTAGACACTCCTTCTTGTAGTTTACATCAACCTAAGACATTCATTCTTAATCAGATAGTTACTGAACTCGGCTTCTCTGATATTGGATCTAATGTGAATTCATCCGACGCAGAGGTTTGCATGGTACCTAAAACAAAAGAAGCTTTACTAAACAGCATCAGTGAAATTCATTATGTTGATCAACTTGCTTAATCTCAACCATTCATTAGATTAAGTGGTACAATATCTCAATTCTGCGAGGAACGAAAATGAATTTAAATTACATATAAAAGTCAATATACAATTGAGAATGTATCCGACATAGTTCTTAGTGTTTCAGAAACAATCAAATCAAGATCTCATCAACCAAATATAAGTTTACAGTCTCTTGGACAAATAGATAATTTATGTAATATTTCATCCTTTGTCTTTGTGCTTATGGAAGAGGAGCAGCGAATTGTCATGGAACTTAATACTTTTGAATTCCACATAATGTATGCTGCAAATTTAATCTCACACTCTGTGCCGCTCCACAATCTAAACAGACAAGTTCGAAGTTGAGATAAAACACATTCCCCTGGATCCTCCCAATTGTTGTCATTGATTCCATTTTCACTTTCTATTTCCTAAATCAAGTAACAAAAAAAAAAAAAGAGTTAGAGTTTAACAAGAAAAAATATATAGTAATAATGAAGTGGAATGATCTATAAAACATACTTGGTGAATAATAAGGTGTTCAAGGTTGGGACTCTGTTGAAGAATTTTTAGTATCCATTTCCACTTGGCATTCCAAGTTTGTTCAAACTTAAATTCCATCCTACTAATTACATATACAAGATTTGTATGCAATTCCTCTAGACCGGAAAAGCCTAAGAAAAAGTTGATCATTTGCACGGGACGTTTGAAAATGACATCAACCAAACGAAGAGTTTTAATAAAAGTAAGTTTTATTTGAGGAACATCTTCCTTAATGGTTACGTTTGTCAATTTGAGAGAAGTGAGAGTCTTACAAGAGTGTTGGTTAGAAAGAGTTTTCATCTGTAAAGATGAATACATGAGGTCAAGTTCTATGGTTTGAACCCCTCTTTTTGTAGCTTCGAAGATAACGTCGTGGGCAATTTCGGGAAATGTACACATTAGGCGGAATGATGGTATTGGCAATGCGATGTCTCGAGATAGCATGGCTAGCATGGCTGAATGTAGAACATGCTTACGGTACACGTCAAACATATTGAAAGTGGTGATAGAAAGCCATATTGGATTCCACCTCTTTGAGAGGATGCTTGTACGGACAGCTAAATCTGTTGGGAGAAAAGAGAGAATGTGAGAGAGAATTGAGTCAGGGAGATCACTAATTCTATCTTCGGGTGAAATCAATGCCGTTGTTCGCGACGACCAATCTTTGGTCCGCCTAACTTTGATTGGCAATGTTGAAATGGATGGCAATGTTGAAATGGATGGCAATGTTTGATTTTCTAATAGATATCCAAGGAGAATTGAGTTCTTGTATTGTGGTGGTGACATAGATTGCATAGATTGCAGAATTGAGATAGAGGTGGGTCTATCTTGAATTGACATGGCTATTTAAACAAGACGGGGTTTGAACGAGGTAAAACCTCATTCATCGACGGATCTAAGCAGAAGGGTAACAAACAACACCGGATTTGAACGAGGTAAAACCTGATTCATCAACGGATCTAAGGAGAAGGGTAACAGACAGGCTATTTAAACAAGACGGGGTTTGAACGAGGGTAACGACTCTTCTTCTGGTAAACAAGACGGGATTTGTTCGTTGAACGATGTTAAGAAAAGAATACGCACGTCGATACAGAAATACTCTGGGACAGGAGCAACTAAGGATCTGTTTGGTTCAAATGAGGGGGAGGGAGGGGAGGGATTTTAATGGAGGGAAGGGAAGGGGAGGGGAGGGGAGGGATTTTTTGTAATTATATATATGTTTGGTTCAAACGAGGGGAGGGGAGGGGAGGGAAGGGATTTTGTTTAAAAATATGTTTGGTTCACGAGGGGAGGGGAGGAATTTTAATAATAATTTACAATTTTATCCTTGTAATTTTATATAAGTGATATGATATTCAATTGCATTGATTCGTATTATAACTCTCGACACAAAATAAACTATGCGTTGATAACAACTCCTGAATACATAAAATAAATTATAATAAAAAACAAAAAACTATAGTAGTTATAATTTTTATTAAATAAAAAAATAAAAAATAATTTGAACGTGAAGAATAATTTTAATAAGTTGATGGAAGGCTTGGAAGCAATAGAGAAATATTACAAAAAGAAAAGTAGGAACATGAAAGAAAATAATATTTTTAAAATAATAAAATAAAATTGAGGATATTTTAGTAAATATATTAATTTAATTAATATTAAAACTTAGATCCCCTCCCCTCCCCTCCGAATCCCCCCGATTCGGGGGAACGCAAAAAGTGTCATTTGGAGGGATTTTGCTCCCCTCCCCTCCCCTCCTCTCCCCTCCTAAAAATTGAACCAAACACATTTCATTTTAAATATTCCCTCCCCTCCCCTCCCCTCGCTTTACCTCGAACCAAACACACCCTAAATCTATTATCAAATGGGCTTTGTAATTGGATTCTATTAAATGGGCCATTGAAGGCTTGAAAGAAGAACACATAACCTTAAAAATAAATTGATCTCCATTTCAATGAAATTCAACTTCAAAACTTAAATTAAATGTGAATTAAAAGCTAAACCCAAAAATAAAATTATATTGATTAAAAAAACGAAATTAGTCAAATAAAATGACATAAATTAGATAAAACAAACTAAAACTAAACACTTGAAACTATTATTTTTTACTACATTAAAACAAATATTTTTGACATTTTTGAAATAAAAATAAATATCCATTTATTGTCTAAAAAAGAAAATTTCGGATAAATGTTTAACCCGAATAAAAATATGCAAAGAATGCGAATGATAATGGTCATACTCCAAATTTGACCCGCTAAGACTTGTCCCTTCTCATTTGTTTTCATTGGCACATCATTTAAAATACGTATGTACTGAAATATGTACGTATATGTGGTGTCGTTTTCTTTTACCTCCCCGTTTCACTTGGGAGGACGGCACGCTAGACCCTTCACGCGAAATTTGGAAGGAGAATGCGCCCGTGGCGGGATGAATTTTATTTCAGTTCTTCCTACGATATCACACGAACTTTCTTATTTGTCCTACGAGTAGGAAAGGGGAAAAAAGATCTCAACTAAACCCTAGGAGTTTGCTAAGTGTGGGGATTTCACCTAGACTAGAAATTCTGGAGTCCGGGAGGTCGGTTATACATAGGGAAGTGTTTAAACACCCTACATATCTGTAGTACTCTACAGGAACCTTCTCTGTGTCATTTGTGATTGTGTTTGCTGCTAATGATTGGGAAAGTTTCTCCTTTGTGTTAGGAGAAGGAATTGATTTGATTTGAAAATACAGACAGACAGACTGACTGACTATTTTTGGTATTTTATTAGCTCGCTGAGATTCCTTGTGAACCTCATGCCTACATATCCCTAGTGGAAGTCAGAGCTTAATGTAGTTCGGGGAACTAACTAGGGAAATTAATTGTTTTTGGTGCCTTGCTTGAAGCTCAAGGTTGAAGCTTGGAATTAAATCTCTGTTTACAGTAAAGAGACATGAAATCATCTTTACAGAGAGGTATTTGTACTATTCTACCACAAACATTTAAAGGAGTGACAGAATAACTGGATTCATTTCATTCAAGAGGGGAGTCTACTTGGTTGATCAAGTATGACAGCCATCGTGCCTCTAAAATGAAAGAAAGATGCTCATCCAAATTAGGGAAAGTGTACAAGTCTGGGGATGTGCCAGAGCATGTCTTTCAGAGTCCTAAATGGGAGACTTTGATTGAAATTGAAATTGAAATGTTTGTTTGTTTGAATGTGGTAGAGTAGTAAAAATATCTCTCTATAGAGATAAGCTATGTCTATCTACTGTATAAAAGATTTGAATTTAGCTGGCTTGTATGAGGCCCAAGCTTGAGGCTTTTTGATTGATTAATTAATATTATTGACTCTGGGAGATGACTCCATTGAGGATTAATTACAGGGTATTTTAGTGTTCTGTACAAAGCCCAGAATTGAGGCTGACTCTACTGAGGGAGACTCTATTTATGTGCCTTGTACAAAGCCCAAGGTTGTGGCGGACTCTTAAATAAATGAATTGAGTATGGATGACTATATGGGGAAAGATCCTAAGTGTTAGGAATCTTTGACACATGAAAGTATGGTTTATCTGCCTTGTACAAAGCCCAAGGTTGTGGCTACTGAATGATGAAGAATTCACTGGGGAGACTCTATTATCTGCCTTGTACAATGCCCAAGGTTGAGGCTGACTCTTGACAGGGGAGTTTTATTGTTTGGTGCCTTGTATGAAGCCCAAGGTTGAGGCTAACTGTTTTTGTTGGTTTTAACTCTACTGGAGATTAAAAAGACTGTTTTTCTTTGGAAGCTAACCCTTTCCAGGGATTTTGACTCAGCTGGTGAATTTGTCTATTAAAAGACTGACTTTATCATGTTTTTTTGGAGGCTGACCCTTTCCAGGGGTTTTGACTCTTTTGGGGAAATTATCTCCTAAGAGAAATGAATCTTTATTTTTTGACATTTAATGATTGACTTTGGAGGCTAACCCTTTCCAGGGGTTTTGACATTTTTAGACAGATGTTGGAGGCTAACCCTTTCCAGGGGTTTATTGAAATTAAGGTTGATTTTAATTTGACTTTGGAGGCTAACCCTTTCCAGGGGTTTAATTGAAATGGATGGCAGAAAGATTATCTAATGGAGACTTCTTGTTTAAAGCCCAAGATGAAGGCTGACTCAATGCTGAGGATGACCCAAAGCATGGATCCTAGACTCTGCTAAGGAAGATTGATGAAGATAAGGGTGACAGAGACTGTCCATGTCTCTCATTCCAAAAGGTGTACTCAATGTAAAATTGAGACAAACTTAGCTTGTTTAAAGTCTGGTTTAAATTGGAAGAAACTCACCAGGGTAGGCTAAAAGGTGACTAAAGACCTGTTCCTATGTTTATAAGAAACCTGATGGGTCCTTGTATACAAGCTCAAGAGGAAGCTGGAAATGCTTTTAAGAAGCCTGTGGGTCCTTGTACAAAGCCCAAGAGGAGGCTAATCGAGGGTCCTTGTTATAGCACAAGAGAAAGCTTATGTGGTTTTGAACTTATTTTGGCTCTAAGCAAATGGGTAAGAGGTTTCACCGGGAATAATTCCTCTTTGGGTGGATGTGTCCTATTATTTGGATTCTAAGGTTTTTTGCCAAGATGTTTCACCGGGAATAATTCATCTTGGGGGTTTGAACTACAGATTTCTAATTAGGAAAGAGCCTTCACCGGGAAGACATTCTCAATCCTAGGCCATATTCCTATAATATATATATAGTTTAACTGTCCTAAGGTTTATACTCAAACGTAGTTCTAAACTAATATATGTACAGTTTATATTTGACAGTAATTTAAATAAAGACTGTAAATTGAAAGCTTGTAAAGCCTAACCTGGATGGAGTGGAGGCCATTGAAGAAGTATGTACAGAGCCTCAACAGTATTTTTGTTGTTTTGTTGATGACAGTTGAATATTTATGATAAACAGTTAATGGTTTTTGAAAACAGAAGAAGTGAAGATGGACAAAGGTCACATAGGTATCTGAAGAGTTTCACCGGGAATAATGCCCTTCAAATACCAGAAGAATGTTTTGAAAACAGAAAGAAGATTTTGAAAATACAGTTTTGAAAACAAGCTAAGAAGAGAAGGTTTTTGGGACTTACACTCTATTAGAGGCCCAGTACTTTACAGTACTGGTGTAAAAGCAATTGAAAATGATTTTGAATGATACAAGGTTTTGTTGTTTGAAAACCTTAATCGTCCGTTTAATTAGAGATTGAAAACAGTTTTGAATATTGGCAAAAGTCAACTTAATCAAAGTAAAAATAAAGATTTTTACTTAATTAAGACCTAAACAATTAGGGTTTTATCATAAACTTTATTTACAAAATGATTAGGTTAAAACAAAGTGAATATATGTATTTAAAGTATTTAAGAAAACACTTAAAACATACTATTTTAAACCTAATAAAAATATATGAAATAAATAATATTTTTATGATTTTTTTGATTATTCACAAAATAGGTATATTAAATGATAAGTGTGTGAAAAATGAAGTGAAAATAAATTAATTTGATAGGTTAAATAAATATGTGAAGTTTTGTGAGAAAATGAAAGAAATTGTGTGTAAAAAAATAGTTTTGGCCCTTGGAGGGTTTGAACCCACGCCCTCTAGGCCACACACTCAAAACAAACACCACTGAGCCAACGCGCGTGTGGTGATAGTGACTTGCCTTCATTTGGTTATGTTTCAAAACAAGTTGCAAATCCTTGAAAAATAAAAGAATCAAAAAGTCTGGGGCGAGGGGGATTCGAACCCCAGACTTGAGGCATGATGATACTAAGGGCGTATGGGAGGCCACTAGGGCAAGTTTGTTCAGTCGTTAAGGGAATGCCTATCATTAAAAATAAAACAAACTTTGCTCAGAGATTTGAAAAATGGCGCCACCCTCCATCTTCGTCCTCAACCTCAAGCTCCATCAATTCAAATTTATGAACTCTCTCAACTCTCAACCATTTGCAATGATGTAAACATGAAACTTGCTCTAAATTCACTCACGATTCTAAATATGTAACTAACATGAATTAATATTAACTACATCTAACTAATTTACCAGAAATCGTGAAGAACCCTAAAATTTCAAAATCAAATTAAATGACTATACTGCAAGATAAATGGATGATGATAGAGGGTTTTCAATCCTCTGATGATGCTGAACAAGATAGAATCGAGCTATTTCACAAAGAGTACTTAAATTAGAGAAGTGAGGTTCAGGAACTTACCTCTGAAAATGGAGGTCGTGAGGATGATTGAGAGCACCTGGGCTTGAATGAATGATCTCAATAGCTTCCCTGAGACTCAATGATGCTAACTGAATGCTTGTTGGAGCTTGAATCCTCCTGAATTGCTCTATGGTCCTCCCTCGATTTCAGCTTCAAGTGAACATGGAGGGTGTTGATTCTTGAGTTACAGATGAGCTGCAGCCATCTGGTTAGCTTCACTATGACCTGAGGAATGTGCCTGGATGATTGGCTTGGCTCAGAACCTCCTGAATTACTCCATGGACCTCCAACTGCAAATGCTCCAAAGTGAGAGCAACAATGGTGTTCCTCCACTTACAGAAGTGATCCAGGTGCTTGGATCACTTCAAATGACCTCCCTTGAGATGTTAGAGTGCTTACTTTCCAAAGATGAGCTCTGGTTTGAAGAAAACGATTCTTCTTGCCAAAGAACTTTGAAAAACAATAAGCATGAGAAGAGAAAGAGAAAGCAAGGAATTGAGTTGCTTTGGTGTGTTTTCTGAATGAGAATGAGGCCTCTATTTATAGGGAATTGGTTCAGAGTAATTGATCATAGTAAGCTTGCTTAATGAGGTGAGTTTGGTTTCTTAGCCATGAAGAAAGTTTGAAAATATCCCAAATGCAATGATGCATTTTCGGGCTAGCTTCCCCAACCATTGATCTTGCATGATCTTAGGGAACATTTCTGATTCAGAGGAGAGTTCTAATTGGCTTAGAGCAAGATTCCTTGATGATTCACCATTTGCCATAAATTCAAAAATGCAATCATTACATAATCACATGCCTTTGTTTTTGGGAATCTTCTCTAATCCTTATGCAATGATGAATTTGAATGTATGGCATGTCTTCAGATGTATTAGAGGTCGTGTAGCATCATTTAGTGAAGCAAAATGCACAAAATTGCAAAGTTTCAAATTGTACATGACCTATAATTTCACTTCATGAGGCCAACTTTAAACAAGTATAACTCCTAGCTCAAATTGAATTTGGAGAAGGTTGAACACAATTTGGAAATCCCTAAACATCTACTTCAAATCATTAGTTTATGTCTTCTTCAGAATCATTTGGGAAATTTGTGAAACATGAGCCCAAAGTTGGATGAAAACTAGGTTAAAACACTTAGAAAAATTTCTAAGTGTTTATGACCTAAACTTCAAAATTTCCAAAACTTCATAAATGGTTGATCTTTTGAAAAAAGTTCCTTTGTAAGATGTTGTTTTATTTTGCAAGATCTACAACTTTCATGTTGGAAGTTTTTTGAGTTGTGTAGGTGAAATTTTGAGTTCTCACCATGCCTTCAAAAACCCTAATTCCCGACTTTTCACTCCTTGATGAATTTCTTTGAATTTCTTTGGTCAAATGACTTTGACATCCATATATTGATGATATTGATCTTTGAAAGTCATTTTGTGACCAAAAACCTTAAAAGTCAATGATGATCCTTCACAGTTGACTTTTTCCTGACAAAGTGAATTTTTGGGCTTTTGTGTAGAAACAAGATCTTTTCCTCAAATGAATGATGTAAATGGATTATATTGAGGTAGTAGAGATTCTTGAATCATGTCTTGAGTTTTGGATTCATGCCCTGATTAAAAGTCAACTATCTTGGTGAATTAGGTCAAAACCCTAATTTGTCGACCATGTGAAAATAATGACTGTAGACTTTGAATTGAAGTGTGATGTCCAGTAGATCTTGTAATATGAGTTATTTGAAGATGATTGATGTCTTTGAATGGTTCCCTGAGGCTTTTTAGGGTTTCCCAAAAGTGATCCCTGATTTTAGTCCTTGATAGGCTCAAAACCCTAGTCTGGTGACCTGAGTAAACATGTACTCATATGACTGGATGTCTAATCAATCATAGATGAGAAAAGTGAAGTCTTTGAGCCTCATGATTGTATTAGGGACTAATCCTTGTATTGATTGATCCTTTGCCTGAGCTTTCTTGTCTTTGAGCATCCTCGATTGGATACCAGATGGAGAAGTGACTGCTCTGGGAACTTGTCTTGACCTGATGAAAAATCCTGAAGATATGCCATCTCAGGGGGGTCAAAAATTAGGGTATGACAGTATATAAGTGTGATCAAGTTTATAAAATAGGTGTGTACTCCAATTCAATCTCTTAGACTTAACATCCATAAGATGTGAGGTCATTAGGTTTTATTATAAAAATAGGAGTATACATTAAGTAAAAGTGTGTATTTAATTGGGCTTATTATTCATGAAATATGAGGCCTAATTTAAAAAATTCAAAATTGTTTTAAAACTTGGGTTTTATAAAATTCCTTGGTTTATTTACAATATTTTGGATATTTTTAAAATAACAAATATTTGCTTGTCTTTCATATGCTTTCAATTGGGTTTTTGTTTCAAATAAATAACATAGCACAATTGGTAAGGAATAAAGCTTGCAAGTAAGAAGTCACGGGTTCATCAACTTCTTTTTTTCTACGTTTCTTTACGAGGGTTTGTGTTAGGGTTGCCTGGAATAATCCTAACTCGCCGTTGTCGATCGACTGATAACGGCCGGCAAACCCTTTCCCTCTTTCAAACGCTAATCCCTCCATTCAAACTCAAAAACAAACTTTTGGCCGATGATTAATCTATGAGGCCTCCTTTTTGAAAACCTTTTTTTTTCAAAACCTTTGGCCAATGATTTAACATGAGGCCCCCTTTTAAAAAATATTTGTTTTGGCCAATGATGAATATCTAAGACATTTTCTATTGAATTTTAATTCTTTATAATATTTTTTTATCTTTTAAAGGTTTTGGCCAATGATGCATTGAGGCCGTATTTTTATATACTATACACGTATTTTGGTATAGCCATGGTCATTGTTGTCTCGATCTAACAATGACCTTATCAAAACCTTTGAGGTATTTCCCTTTAATGACCTTATCAAAACCTTTGAGGTATTTCCCTTTAATGACCTTATCAAAACCTTTGAGGTTTTGCCCGCTTTGCCATATAAGGTCTTTGGTATGTAGTCATTGTTGTCTCGATCTGACAATGACTCTATTTAAAATCTTTGAGGTTTTACCCTTTTGGTCAAAGGTCTACCTTTTTTTAATTAATTAGTCGACAATTGTAAAAACTTTTTTTATAAAAAACCTAAAGGCTAAATGGGTCCCCTTGAGTACAAGGGAGGCAAAGGGTGCCTAACACCTTCCCTTTACCTAATTTACCTACCTCATTTTTTTTAGGGTTTCTCACTTGCCCAAATAAAGTGGGTGGCGACTCGTTTAAACGTGAATTTTAAGGCAGGTTGCTACAATAACTATTTTTGTTGACTTTAATGAAAGTCAAGAAATTTTTCTTTTTTTAAACATGCAAAGATGCGATAGTTGAACGATGAACGCACACAAAGTATGAATGTGACAAGCTCAAAACGAACAAAAAAACATAAGGCAAAATTTGGGGTGTGACACCAAGGTTTAAAAAAAGGGGGTTGGTTGATACATGTTTTGTAGTTGACGAAGATCAAGGGCCATGTCGAGGTTGTATTTGTATTGCTTCATGAAGGCGTCAGCCAAATCTTGGAAGCACTGGATACGATTCCTTTCAAGTCCCATATACCACTTGAGTGAAGCACCAATAAGACTGTCTTGAAAGCAATGAATGAGCAATTTCTAATTGTTGGTGTAGGCAGCCATCTTTCTGACGTACATGACCAAATGGCTTTTAGGACAGGTATGCCCCTTGTATTTCTCAAATTCTGGAGTCTTGAACTTTGCAGGCATCACAAGGTCAGAAACTAAGCACATGTTGCCAGCATCAATGCTAAAGAACTCATCACCTTCCATGTCCCTCAATCTCTTTTCTAAAGTTTGAAACTGTTCTTGGATACCTTCATGTTCAACAGCATCTTCTTGACTTTCACTTCGGGCATCAGCAGCATGATGTTCAAAGAGAGGATTTTCATAAGGAGCTTGGATAGTTTGTGCAGTAGTGTGAACAACAGGATGAGGTTCAGTGAATATAGGAGTTTGAAACACCGGTTGAGAAGATTGGCCAACCATAGCAGTAGTGGCAAAAGGTGGAGAATAAATTATCATAGTCATCCATTCCACCTAATTAAAAAATAATTTTTAAATCCTAGTCATCACTGCCACATAAGTAAAATTGGAGGGGGACCACAAAATCCAATGCCACATGAGTTAAATTGGAGGGAGACCACCAAAATCCAAAAGTCATCAAAATTAAGGGACCTAAATCGTTGGTTTTGTAATAGGGGGGCCAATAGTTAAAAATATCCAAACTAGGGGACCAAAAGTGTATTTAAGCCTAAAAAGTTTTGATTGACAACGGAATAAAATAAACTAGTTTTGAGATCAATTGAAACAGATACCAGAATATGATTTCTAATGTACTTCTGGGACTCAGATAAATTTCGGCAAATCTTTTTGGGTTAAAATATTTTTTGGAGAAAATATTAGTGTAAAAACACTGCTCACTTTCACGCAGCCCGTGTCATGTTTCAAAATAGTAAATGTCATGATGTCGCTCCACAAGGTACAATTTTGAAATAATTTTTGAAAAACTGAGAAGTCCTAATTAACTACTAAAGTGATGTCGTTTTTTTTAGAAATTAAAAATCTATTTTTAATTGACCGGATATCGGTCTCACACTTTCGCGTTGTTGACCGGTATATGAGTATTTTCACTTGTGCAAAACCATTTTTTACTTAGAAAGACTAAAAATTCATAATCAAAAGAATACATTATTATTAAGGCAAAATATCTTTTTTGGTCCCTTAAGTATACCCCAAGGTCCATTCTGGACCATTATCTTTAAAAAGTGTCAAAGTGGTCCTTTAATTGTTCAAAAAGATCTAAGTTAGTCCTTTTCGTCCATTTTTTTTGCTAACGGCGTCAACTTTTCCATGCTGGCATCTGACGTGGCGCTGAGTCTTATTATTATTATTATTATTATTATTATTATTATTATTATTATTATTATTATTATTATTATTATTATTATTATTATTTATTATTATTATTATTGAACAATTAAAGGACCACTTTGACACTTTTTTAAGATAAGGGACCAGAATGTATCTTGGGGTATACTTAAGGGACCAAAAAGGATATTTTGCCTATTATTAAAATCAGTGCCGATAAGAATTACCGAGTCTCGTCCGAACAACAATCCTCATATCCTGGACCCTAAATAGTTTAGTGATCGGTAAAATAGCAAGTGTACTATTTTGCCTCTTGTGATAATAGGGAAAATTCCCCGAATATCGATCTCAGGGACTGCGTAGGAATAATGAGTTCAATTCAAGGTTCAATTAAACAAAAACTTCAATTGGATATTGTTTGGTGATTATCACTTAGCAAAAAGTAGAATAAGCAGTAAATAAAATTTACTCTTTAACAAATATGAGTAACATGCTAGGGATAGTGGATGATTGACTCTGTAACAACTCCGGAATTTCTATTGCAACAACTTATTTTCAATAATCCATTATCGGTTCTTAAGGTTGTTTGATCCTAAGTCCTTAGTGAAAAAACCTTTGATCCTTCATCCTAAACCCTATGTCCTTAGAAGTTTACGATGAAATCAAAAAATTAAGTTATCAAGAATATCCGATTGCTATAAGGTATTCCTAATCCTAGGTAATATCTATTATAGCATATTCTCATGAGAGCGTTATCAATGGTGGTCTAACCTAAATAATAATCATACATCAATTCCAATTTGTCCGAAAGGAAAAGTATTAGAAACATCAAGAGAATAAATTAACAACGAGAAAACATGATACTTATTGCAATTACAAACTCAGAGTCATTACAAAGTAAAATCAGAGCCACCCCCTAGCATTTGGGGGTTTAGCTACTCATAGTATTCAAAGAAAACACAATCATGAATAAAGACATTACAAGAAATTGGAGGAGATTGAATCTTCAATTGCTTCCGTTCATGAAGATCTTCTTCTCTCCCAAACCCTTGCTTTCTCCAATTTTCCATCGTATTCTCTTCTCTAGTATGTCAAAAGTTCTCTTCTCCTTACACAAACTTCGTTTAAGTAGCTTCAGTATCAGTCTCAGTATCAGCAAAAAGTCCAAAGTACCCTTAATACAAGACAGAGTAAAACAGATCAAAAAGTGAAGTTTTTGTCCGCATCACGTGGTTTTGTGTTCTGCATCAGGCCCATCAACACGGGCCGTGTTGATTCACACGAGTGCGTGTGTTGATCCACTGACTTCAGCATTTTTCATGCATTCCTGAAGCTTTTGAACATGGGTCGTGTTGATTCATTTCACACGGGGGTCCGTGTTGACCTCCAGATTCTTCAAAAACTTTCATCTCTCAGTCTTCCAGAGTCCCCAAAGTCTGACCATTATTTCCTATGATCACACGCATCAACCTGAAACACTAACACTACCAAAGGAAGGCATAAAGAGGATCTTTTAACATAAACTCTAAACAAAATGCAATGCAATACCATAAATTAATAAACATGATAAACGTAACTTAAAAGCAATAACAACAACCAAATGTGTTACCGAAATGATGAATTTGTGCCGGATGAAAGACATAAACTTAATAGAAATGGTGACCGATCATTTAGTCAGACAGATTTGACATAATATTCATGTTATGCGTACCAAACAAAATTCTAAGAATAATGATATAATGATGATAATGAGTAGTAGTAACTAGTAACAAACCCGTGCATACGCACAGGTTCTGATTTGGTATGCGCATTTATTTAAATAAGATATTTATTTTAAATCAAAATCAAAATTTTTAGATTATAAATACTATTTTTTGTATATAAAAATATTTATATCAATAATAAAATTTTTCCCGTATACAAATACTATTTATGTTTATGTGTCATTTAGAAAAATATATGGATCAATAGAAAATTTTCGTATATAAAAATATTTAAACTAATAATAGATTTATTTCCTTATACCATTTTTAAATCAAAGTTTTTGGATCACAAATACCATTTTTCTTATATAAAAAAATTTAGATCATTTAATAGATTTTTCCCATATACAAATATTATTTATGTTTAGGTATCGTTTACAAAAATATCTGAATCAATTGTAAATTTTGGTATATAAAAAGATTAAGATCAATAATAGTTTTTTTCCCGTATACCTTTTTTGAATAAATTTTTTTGGGATCATAAATACCATTTTTCATATATAAAAATATTTAGATCATTAATAGATTTTTCCCATATACAAATATTATTTACATTTACTTATCATTTTCATAAAAATATGAGTTTAAAGGTAGTGCACTGTTAGTGTAAAATTTTTTACACGGTTAGTGCATCACAACCCTTAAAAATAAATATTTTATATTTAATTTTAAATAAAAATCTAATTTTTACAAAATTTAACGGGTTGGATTTCACTGACAGTGTAAACCTGCTTTACACTGTCAGTGTATTTCCTTTAAATCTTAAAAATATTTAGATCAATAATAATTTTTTCCTGTATACCTTTTTTGAATAAAATTTTTGTGGATCATAAATACCATTGTTCGTATATAAAATTATTTAGATCAATAATAGATTTTTTCCAATATACAAATATTATTTTTGTTTAGGTAACAATTACAAAAATATCTGAATTAATATAATTTGATACTAATAGAATTTGACTATAAATAATAGTAGTATGTTAAAATTGAATAAGTAATATATATATACACATTGATAACATATATTTATGAAATAAAATCAATAACAAATAATTTTTCTAATATTTAATTGTGCAAACATTATTTTAATTGTATAACCTTCATTTTTTTTGGGGAAAAAAGGACTTTTATTAACAAAAAAACAAGCAATACAAAGCGATCCGCAGATCCAGCTACCTAGCAAAGCAACAGCGACGAAATAGGAAACCTATTCTAGCATGAGACTAACAATATAAGGCTTAAGGGATTTACAATACCAACCCCGATAAACAATTTTGTTCTTAATCTCCTGAATAATGTGATTCCGGCCCGCTTTACCACCAAAGGATATGATGTTTCTATAGGCCCATATGCCATAAACCGTTTCTGCAAAAGCTAAACGTAATAGAATGGCTCTCCAACCTTTCTTTGTCCCATGAGTTATGCACCAACTGAGTTCATGCTGCCAACTAGTTAGAATGTGAACTATTTTTATCCACTTCAAAATTGTTGCCCACACAAAATTCAGCTCAGAACATTCAAAAAGCACCTGGGAAAGAGTTTCTTCATGGCTGCAAAAAATACAATCAGTATTAGTAATCATCCCAAACTTTAGTAATCTGTTTTTTGTGGCAAGTCTCTCATGGAAAGCTAACCATAGAATAAACCAAGCTCTCGGCCTGGCTGGGTTCTGCAAGAACAATTTGTACCAACTGACTGTAGAAGATTGACTTAGAGAATGATAAACATCATGCATCTTAAATCTCCCTTTACTATTCATATCTTCCCATAAGTTTTTATGAGATTCTATGTACTCCCTCTGCTCCAAGATTTTCCTTAGGATCCAGGTACTATCAGTTTTGATCTTTGCATCCTTAATGTCATTCTCCTTCAAGTAATAAGAATTAACCCACTTGATCCAAAGACTATCTCGCTTATTACACAAGTTCCAGAGGAGTTTAATTAAGGCACACTTAATTCCAAACCTCTAAGTTCACAAGATCGAGACCACCTTGATTTGCAGGTTTACACATATTAGCCCAAGCCACCGGACTTTTCCTACTTCCCTCATCCGAAACTGTCTAAATAAAGGCTCTAGAGATCGAATTAATTTTACGGATAACCATCTTCGGAAATGGAATGACCATTAACCAATAATTAGCTATAGCAAAGGAGATACTCTTGACCAAATGGATCTGCCCTGCATAACTCAAGAGCTTAGCTGACTAATGCTTGATATCACCAACAATTTTATCAATTAAAGGCATATATTGGCATATTGTAAGTCTCTTACTCGACATAGGGATACCAAGGTACTTAAAAGGCAAGACACCTTCAGAGAAGCCATATTTATGAAGAATACTAACTTTGTCATCAGTAATAACATTACCAAAATACATCTTACTCTTAGTAGTGTTGATTTTCATACCTGTAGATTTGGAAAAATTTGAAAAGGCCTGAAGCATAAGATCCATGGAGTTGAGATCCCCTCTAGAAAAGAGAAGAACATCGTCAGCGAACATTAAATTGGTCAATTGAAGTTTACCACATTTCGAGTGTTGCTTAAAGTCTGGATTGAGCTGCATTTGATGTAGAGATCTCTGAAGGTATTCCATGATAAGAGCAAAGAGATAGGGAGAAATGGGATCTCCTTGTCTAATACCACGTTTAGCCTGTATCACTTGAGAAATACTGCCATTGATATTAAATTTGTAGGATACAGTAGTAACAAGCTGCATAATCCAGTGAATAAATTTAGAGGGCAAGCCAATTTCCTGCATAATACTCCTTAACGCTTCCCACGAAACTATGTCATACGCTTTCTGCATGTCGAGCTGAACCATGCATCTAGGAGGGCCATTATTCCTATTATAACCTTTAATCAACTCAAAGGCTAGGAGGATATGGTTTTGAATTTTCTGGCCAGGAATAAAGGCTGCCTGATTAGGGCTTACTACCTTATCAATGACCTGACCCAATCTATTAGTCAGCATTCTAGATATAATTTTGCAAACAGTGAAGCAGACAGAAATTGGTCGAAAGTCTTTTATTGTCTTGGTTGTTTTACTTTTGAGAATAAGAGTGATAAGAGAACAATTAAAAGCTTTAGACATTTTACCATAGTCAGAGAACTCTTGAACAACAACAGTCAAATCATGTTTAATGATGTCCCAGCAATGCTTGAAAAATCTGGAACCCATCCAACCCAGGGGTAGACAAATCATGAATTCCTTTAAGAGCTGACAAAATTTATGCTTCACTAATAGGTTTTTCCATGTCACACCTCTGAGTCTTGGATATTTGTGCACCTCTCCTCATAGCACCTACATCAATACCTCGAAGCTCATCATCACTTTTGCCTATGAGAGTACCATAGAAGGCCATAATTTCTCTTTCAATATCAGTCTGAGAATTTAAAACTCCACCATCATCTTTTATTAACATTGTTAAAGCCTTGGAAGTGTGCTTGCCTTTAACTGCAGCATGAAAGAAAGCTGAATTACCATCTCCATCTTTCAACCACTTAAGCTTAGCCCTCTGTTTTAAAATAGATACTTCCACCTCTTGCCAATAAACAAGATTTTCAGTGTTGATTTTGGCTTCCTCAATCAGATTACTATTCATTCTATCATTGATCAGCTCAATTTGAATCCTCTCCAGCTTCTTTCTAGCCTGCAAAATATTTTGAGTCGAAAGAGTGAGAGAATTATTCAATTTATACAGAACCGGTTGAAGTCTCTTCATCTTGGACCAAAGAACATACATTGGTCTTCCTTCAAGGGGAAGGTTCCAATTAGCTTTGATAGTGTCCATAAATCCAGCAACTTTAGTGACACAATTAATAAATTTGAATCTCTTTTTATATCTAATATGATGCTGACTAGTAAGGAGCAATAATGCATGATCAGAAACTTGAGGAGGAAGAATCTTAAGAGTAGTGTTAAGATGATTCTGAAACCATCAGCATTAGCTATCACTCTATCAATTCTGGAGTATATAGTCCCTACATGATGCTTATTAGACCAAGTATAATAATCACCATTACTCTCCACTTCAGATAAGCCTTTTGTATCCATGAAATTTGGCAGATCAAGGAATTCCTTCTCAATGACCATCTGACCTCCAATTCTATCTTGAGTCTTCAAAACATTATTGAAATCCCCCAGGATCACCCAAGGCCCTTGAAGCTGCAGGTTACTTAAATCTTTCCACAAAAGCTTCTTCTGCTCAAGCTTATTCAGTGCATATATTGCAGTTAACCAGTACTATAATTTCCTCTACAGATCATAAACACTACAATGCAGCATTTGACTAGTACAAGAGATTAATTGCACCTCCATATTATCAGGGTTCCATTGCACCCAAATCCTTCCATTAGCATGACAACTATAATTATCAGCAAACAGGCCCCCAATATGAAGTTTATTCCTTATGTTTATTGCTTGGCCTACTTTGACTCTAGTTTCCAATAGGATATTGATATCAGCCCTAAGCTCTAAGAGACGGGAGCTTATCTCTTTGAGCTTACCAATTTTATTAAGCCCCCTAACAAAATACAGGATACAGGATATTCGCGGAATATTTTGTAATCCAATGTGGCGCATATTTAAAGGTCAAAAGAATAATTGAAGAATCAGATCAGAAGATTGAAGATTCAGGAAGAATCAGATCAGAAGATTGAAGATTCAACAGTTTCTACTTTAGGAGATAAATTAGGAAACTCATGATTAAAAGACCTTATTTGTAGCAGAATATTTCTGCATATTTGTAACAGCAAGGAGTGCTGCGATTTGTAAGCCCAAGTCCAATTGGGATCAGGTTATAAATAGGAAACTTTGTAACCTAGTTTGATATAGAAAACCTTGTTTTAAACGATGTAGTCATTAAGGTTTCTATCGGTAGACCACCCAGGTTATGGGATGGCTACCTTGTCCTTCTCAAAAACTGTAGGTTAGAGAAGTGATTCTCCTCACTCAAAACCTGTAGGTAAAAGTTGAGTATTGTAATCTTGATTGAAGCTGTGAAACAGGATCAAGTATTTGTTCATTGTTAATAGTGTAAATAGTTGTTGCAGGGTTGTAACAGTTAGGTATCACTAGGGAGTGAGCAGAGGTTCTTGTTAGAACAAGATTTGTTCTGATCAATATTTTTAGTTTTGATGATAACAATGTATATAAATTTTGTATAAGACAATGTGGTACTCTAATCCTATGCATTTTCCATTTCAGGAAATATATATAGAGTATGCACAATTCAGCGCTAAGAAGCTATGGCTCAAGAAGATCAAGATTGCAATATAAGAACATGCCCTCGCAAGACATCAGAAGATGGTCAAGCAGAATCAGAACATGGTCTATTGAAGCATCAAAAGAACATGAGTTCAGAAGCAGAAGCACTGAAGTTCTTATGGTATCACGCTAGAAGCTCTTCAAGGTCAGAAGACAAGAAGATGCTCTGCACCAAGCTGTGTGTTGACTCTGATTATTCAAACATTGTATCTACAAATATAAGAATCAGAATCAAGTACAAGATGGCAGGCTACGTTGACTGACAAAAGGAACGTTAGAAGCTATTAAAGGCAAAGTCAGTAAAAGCAGGAAAAGCAAGGCTCGAGGTAGTTGACAAAAGAGTGAAACATTAAATGCAAAGCTGTACGACACACGCAACGCATTAAATGCTCCCAACGGTCATCTTCTCAGATTGCCTATAAATATGAAGTTCTGATGAGAAGCAAAGGTTACAATACTTATGACGAAATCTGAACATACGCTAACAACTTGCTGAAACTCTGCTGAATCAAAAGCTCCCATACTTCATCTTCAACCTCATATAACTTGTAATATTTAGTGAGTGTTAAGCTTAGATCTTAAGAGAAATATCACAGTTGTGATTATAGCTTTATAAGAAGCAGATTGTACTCTTGTAATATTTATTTTACATTGATTTGTAAAAGGTTCCTAGAGTGATCAAGTTGTGATCAGTATACTCTAGAAGACTTAGAAGTTTTCTAAGTGTTGATTTCCTAGAGTGATCAACTTGTGATCAGTATACTCTAGAAGACTTAGAAGTTGTCTAAGTGGAAAACCATTGTAATCAAGATTGATTAGTGGATTAAATCCTCAGTTGAGGTAAATCACTCTAAGGGGGTGGACTGGAGTAGTTTTGTTAACAACGAACTAGGATAAAAATCATTGTGCGATTGTTTTTATCTTAATAGTTTTTAAAGTCACACTTATTCAAACCCCCGCCCCTTTCTAAGTGTTTTTCTATCCTTCAATTGGCATCAGAGCGTCGGTTCTAAGGTGCAAGCACTTAACCGTGTTAGAAAAGATTCAGGAAGAGAAAAACACAAAGCTTAAATGGCTGGTGAAAAAGATACATCTACATCTGGCTCTGCTGAGCAATACAATAATGGAAATGGAAACAATGGCTACACTAGACCACCAGTATTCGATGGTGAAAACTTTGAATATTGGAAAGATAAATTGGAAAGTTACTTTCTTGGTTTAGGAAGTGACCTTTGGGACTTGCTTGCGGATGGTTACAAACATCCTCTAAATGCTGCTGGAGTAAAGTTGTCCAGGAAAGATATGAGTGATGATCAGAAGAAGCAATTCAAAAATCATCACAAATCAAGGACAGTTCTGCTGAACGCTATCTCTCATTCTGAGTATGAGAAGATATCCAAGTCAAGGATATCTATGAATATCTATGAATCATTGAAAATGACTCATGAAGGAAACGCCCAAGTCAAGGAGACTAAAGCTCTTGCCTTGATCAGAAATATGAAGCCTTCAAGATGGAGGATGATGAAAATATTGAAACAATGTTCTCTAGATTTCAAACTCTAACTGCTGGATTAAGAGTTCTTGACAAGGGATACACCAAAGTTGATCACGTCAAGAAGATCATCAGGAGCTTGCCCAGAAGATGGGGTCCGATGGTGACAACATTCAAAGTTGCCAAGAACTTGAATGAAGTATCTCTTGAAGAGTTGATCAATGCTCTGAGGAGTCATGAAATAGAGCTGGATGCTAATGAACCTCAGAAGAAAGGTAAGTCTATTGCATTAAAATCTTTAAATAAAAAATGTACTAACGCATTTCAGGCTGAAGAAGAAGATTCTGAAGAGTCAGAATCAGAAGAAGAAGAAGATGATGATGAACTGTCCATGATCTCCAGAAGGGTGAACCAACTCTAGAAGAGAAAACAAAGGAAGTTCAAGAACTTCAAAAGTTCTAAGAAGACTGAAAGAGGTGAATCTTTTGGAATCAGAAGATCTAACAAGAAGAAGGTCACGTGCTTTGAATGCAAGGAGCCAGGTCATTACAAAAATGAATGTCCAAAGCTTCAGAGGGAGAAGCCCAAGAAGAAGTTTCATAAGAAGAAAGGTCTTATGGCAACTTGGGATGATTCAGATTCATCAGAATCAGACTCTGAAGGCGAACAGGCAAACATTGCGCTGATGGCCATAGTCAATGATGGATCAGAATCTACATCAGAATCAGATTCTAAAGAAGAGGTATTTTCTGAACTGTCTAGAGAAGAGTTAGTTTCTAGTCTAACAGAACTTCTTGAACTCAAGGCTCAGCTTAGTGTCAAATACAAAAAGCTGAAAAAGCTATTTGAATCTGAAACTAAGAAGCCTGAAGTAGAAAATTCTGATCTGAAGGAAAAAGTTTTAAAATTATCCAAAGATGTTGGAACTCCTTCTAGTTCTGAAAAGTCTACTCCAAGTTTGAACAATATTCTGAAAGAATATAACTTGAGCTTTAGAAAGTTCTTATCTAGAGGTATTGGAAGAAGTCAACTTGCCTCTATGATATATGCTGTTAGTGGAAACAAGCGAGTAGGCATAGGCTATGAGGGTGAAACCCCATACAAACTTGAATCTGTGAATGATATGAAAATCTCATACAAGCCATTGTATGACCAATTCAAGTACGGCCACTCCAATGATATTAGGCTCACATCACATGCGAAAATATTTCACATAACACACACTAAGAAGCATGTGACACAACCTAGGAAATATCATGTAACTCAAAATAGAGATTATCATAATGTTCCTCCTGTTATTTATCATGCTAAACCCAAGTTCAATCAGAACTTGAGGAAAACTAACAAGAAAGGACCCAAGAAAATGTGGGTACCTAAGGCAAAGATTATTCCCGTGGCAAATATCCTTGGCTGCAAAGAAGAAAAAGGAAATCATGTCATGGTACTTGGACTCTGGGTGCTCACGACATATGACGGGAAAAAGGTCTATGTTCCAAGACCTGGTGCTTAAATCTGCAAGAGAAGTCAAGTTTGAAGGGAATCGGAAGGGCACGATAATTGGCTTAGGAACCATAAGTACTGGTAACTCTCCTTCCATAAGTAATGTACTTCTTGTAGATGGATTAGCTCATAACTTATTGTCCTAAGTCAATTAAGTGACAATGGTTATGACATAATCTTCAATCAAAAGTCCTGTAAGGCTGTAAGTCAGAAGGATGGCTCAATCCTTTTCACTGGCATGAGAAAGAACAACATTTACAAGATTGATCTGCAAGATCTTAAAGATCAAAAGGTTACTTGCCTTCTTTCTGTTAGTGAAGAGCAGTGGGTCTGGCATAGAAGATTAGGCCATGCTAGTTTGAGAAAGACTTCTCAGATCAACAAGCTTAATCTGGTCAGAGGACTCCCGAATCTGAAATACAAATCAGATGCTCTTTGCGAAGCATGTCAAAAAGGGAAGTTCTCAAAACCTGCGTTCAAATCTAAGAATGTTGTCTCTTCCTCAAGGCCATTAGAACTTCTGCACATTGATCTATTTGGACCAGTCAAAACAGCATCTGTCAGAGGGAAGAAATATGGATTAGTCATCGTAGATGATTATAATCGATGGACATGGGTAAGGTTCTTGAAACACAAGGATGAGTCTCACTCAGTGTTCTTTGACTTCTGCACTCAGATCCAATCTGAGAAAGAGTGTAAAATCATAAAGGTCATAAGTGATCATGGTGGCGAATTTGAGAACAGATTCTTTGAGGTTTACTTCAAAGAAAATGGTATTTCCCATGATTTCTCTTGCCCTAGAACTCCACAGAAAAATGGAGTTGTAGAGCGAAAGAATAGGACTCTACAAGAAATGGCTAGAACCATGATCAACGAGACCAATATGGCTAAGCATTTCTGGGCAGAAGCAATAAACACTACATGTTATATTTAGAATAGAATCTCTACCAAACCTATTCTCAATAAGACTCCTTATGAATTGTGGAAGAACAGAAAGCCCAACATTTCATATTTTCATCCTTTTGGATGTGTCTGTTATATTCTGAATACTAAAGATCATCTGAGTAAGTTTGATTCTAAGGCACAGAAGTGTTTCCTTCTTGGATATTCTGAACGCTCAAAAGGCTACAGAGTATACAATACTGAAACATTGATTGTTGAAGAATCAATCAATATCAGATTTGATGATAAGCTTGGTCTTGAAAAACCAAAGCAGTTTGAGAATTTTGTAGATTTAGATATGGATATATCAGAAGCTGAAGAACCCAGAAGCAAGGAGTCAGAAGATCAAGTTGCTACTTCTCTTGAAAATCTCAGAATTTCTGAAGAGCCAACTATCAGAAGATCCTCAAGACTCAATTCTGCTCATACAGAAGATGTTATCATTGGAAAGAAAGAAGATCCTATCAGAAAAAGATCTTTCCTGAAGAATATCAATATGGATCTAGGCTAAGAATGAGAAGATGAGAAGTTCTAAGTTATAGTAGAATCTATTTCAAAGCAAACATAGCTGTCACCAGCTATTCCAGAAGATGAACACGTGTTCACTCTAAAGGAACAAGCTTGCGTGCAGTTGATGAGACGCCGCCCTAGGTAACTGTGTGAATCATTTCTTTTGTCACGTTATCCCACCTAACGTCATTCTCATTTAATGCATTTGATTTTCTTGATTATGTAGCTGTTCTTTCTCATAATCTCATTGCATTCTTTTTCAAATCCGTGTCTATTTAAACATCACACATTATATCATTTTCTCTTTTCACGCATTCATTCTCTCTCTTGTATGCATTTCTGCAATCTCTTCGCTATTTTCTCTAACCCTAAACCTAAACGCAAGAAGAATCCTAGTAATCTCAGTTCTGTGCAAATGGCTGCTTCTTCATCTCAATATGCTGGTTCCTCTTCTCAACAGCAACAACAACAAGAACAACAGATTATTCCTTTAATAACTTGTTCGATTCATCGGGGTGAGTTAGAAGTGATTTCTGAGTTGATGGTTGACGTTGATAATCTAGAAGAACATGGGTACCATATCAGAGATAATATGATCTTTCAAGAATGGTCTTCATTGTTTCTTGAATTTTGTGAACCAGTCTATCCTGACTTGGTAAAAGAGTTATGAGCTTATGCTTTCGTCATTCCTAAAGCAATAGTGTCATTTGTTCATGGAAGATTCTTCTCTATCACTGAAGACACTTTAAGAATGATGTTTAATTTGAAAAAGCCTGTAGGTGCTTTTGAGTCTGATCGTAGAACAGAGTGGGAAGATGTCCTTGCTGAACTCTACCCAGATGTGACAAAAATAAAGAATGTCAAGGATTTGAAGAATATCTACAAAGTCTGGACAAAGATTCTTCTAGGTTGTTTCTATCACAGACAATCAACCTGTTCACCAAACTTCATAAACAAAGACCAACAATACATCATGTATTGTATTGGTACTCAGAAGAAGGTTGATGCTCCTTACATCATCTTCAATCATATGTGGAATGCTGTAAGAGATACTAGAGATGAGAACAGAACTAAGAAAGGAAATGTTATTCCTTTTGGGAGAATCATTACCAATCTTCTGGTTCAAACCAAGACTGTTGAAGAACTGGAATCTGCTGGAATCATCAAGGATCCTGTCACTATCACTGGAAGTATCTTGAATGCAAATACCTTGAGGAAGATGAATCTTATTCAAGCTGTTGGAAATGCTCCTCAACCTATTCCTGGAGTTAGGAACAGAAGAGGCCCTGTTCTAGCTGAGTTTGAAATGTTTTTCAGGAATGAACTACCAGAAGTTAAGATTCACTATCTTAATGTTCTCAGAGAATATGGTGGTATTGATGCTCCTACTAGAATAAGTAGCCAAAGGCTTTCTACTTTCAAGGCTGGAGTATCAGAAGTTATTCTAGAAGTTGTTCCAGAAGCTGCTTATCATCAGGAAAGAAGAACAAAGCGCAAGCTAGATCTTCCTTCTATAAGCCAAGAGAAGAGAAATCATGAAAAAGTTACTGAAGAAGATGTTGCTGTTGAAGTAAATGATGTTGTTGAAGTCGAAAATAAGAATGAAGAAAAAGAAGATGTTGTGAAAAGAAAGAAGCACAAGAAGTCTAAGAAAGAAAATAATGAGAAGAATGATGAGAAGGATGTTGAAAATAAAAAGAAGAAAAAGAAGAAGAAGAAGATGGCTGAGGAGGCAAGGAAGATAGTTGTAGAAGCAACAGAAGAAGAAAAGCTGGAAGCTGCTAGAAGGAGAGAAGCTGCTCTAGCAAAGGTGAAGTCTGTGTATGAGAAGAAGAAGTGAAAGGCAAGTGAAGTTGTTTCTGAGAGGCCTCAGAAGAAGAGCACTTCAGGTATTCATATTTCTGAACCTAACTCTGTATCTAGTTTAAGTTCAAAATCTGTACCAACAGAAGTTCCTCTTACCTCTCAACCAGAAAATCAACTAGAAACAGCCCTAGTCGTATCACCTCAAAACATCAATGTTCTCATCCCTCCTTCTTCACCCAAAACAAATATTGCTTCTGACCACCCTATTGCTGAACCTATCCTTGAAATTCAACCCCTTCAAACTCTTTTTCCCCCTCAAACAAATATCTCCATTTCTCAACCTCCTCCTCATGCAACCTATTCCCCCATTGCTAACCCTGTTACCAACAATTCTTCTGCATCAGAAGCTAAAAAATCTAATTCTTTAGAGGAAATTTTTCGAACCTGTAACTTCACGCCTAAACCTCGTCCTGACCCAGAAATTGTTATTCTGGACCATGAAGAAGAAGTAGAATCTGTGTTTTCTCTAGATAGAGAACCTCAACCATATTTCTTTCTGAAACCAGATTCTGCTATCACCAGAATGAAATCCCGCCGAGAACTTCGTGTTGGTGTACGTTTTGAATTGTTAAAACTTAAGGTATAGACAGGTTTAGAGGATTTGAAGGCAGCACATCATGCCAGGATGGATGAAGTTGCTATGAGAAATCTCTGGAGGATTTTCAGAAGATAGATCAACTCTGAGTTTCTGAAGCTTCAGAAGGCTTGTGAAGCAGAAGCTTCAGGTCCTCTTGAAATTCTCAGGCCTTATGAAGAATTCTGGTTCAGACCTCTCAGGTGCAGGCATTGTTTTGAAGAAAAAGTCTTTGTTGATGAGCTTGCAGATCTTGAAGAAGAACAACCTCTTGCTATGGTTGTTGGAAGCCTCAGTTCCATGTTCTGACTGGAGACTTTCAGACGTTATTCAACTGGCTTAGGGAGAATCCCTCTGAGAAAGCGCCAGATATGGCATACCCAGAAGTTGAATATCCTTCAGAACCTGCTGCTCCTACACCTCCAAGGAATTTGGATGAGATCCTTCTGGCTCTTCAAAATGAAGATTCTGATATCCCTGCTCCCACATATGTTGAAGTTGATGCTGAGACTCAAGGTGCTGAGAATCATCAAGCTGAAGAACATCCTGCTCAGGAAAATCAAGATGATGTTCTCATGATTGATACTGTTGTTGAGAATCCTACTGCTTTGAATGATAGCTGTGAAGCTTCTTCTGATGAACCTTCTGTTCTGGCGAGCACCATGAAGGCCCTTCAAAAGAATCAAGCTGATCTAGCTTCTCGTTTGGATAAGCATGAGGATGTTCACAATGAGTTTCGATCGTTTATGAAGACGCAGACAGAAAGCACTTCTGAGATTCAAAACCTTCTGGCCAAAATAGTTTCTAAGCTAGGCTAGTCGTAGTGTGTCTTGGTCTTAGATGTTTTCTTGTTTCTTGCATCTGTTTCCTGCATCTGCTTTCAATCCCTTTTGTATCTTTTGATTAATTCTTGATGAATGAAATCACTATCTTCTCTCTATGTGTCTTTTATCATCTGAATCTTTTAAATGCTTTTTGATGTTATGACAAAAAGGGGGAGAAACATGATAATTGATTTGGTTTACTATATCAGTTGTTGGGATTAAGTCTCAACATTTCTAACATTATTTGCAAGTTCAATGTCTTTGAGATTTTTTGCAGGATTGAAGATATTATGAAAAAGCTCAACATGAGAAGCAAATACATGGGAAGTGAAAATTCTATGGAAGCATGTCTTGGAAAATTGAAGCAAGCTTAGTGCTGTGAAGCTTCAAGATCAGAAGCAAGAAGAATGCATGTTCTGATATTCTCTTTGCAGAATATGCTCTAATACATTTTCTTCTCCTCTTTTGCTCTGATACATGTTCATTCTCACAAGAATGCTCTAATCATTTCATGCTCTGATTATTATCATCTAGTTTGCTATGAAACATTTCAGGATGTAAAGATGCTCTGATGATGCTCTGATACATTCAACAATGTTCTGATACAAATCAAGCAAACTATGATTCAAGAAGAAATTCAAAGCTCTGAAGCTGTCCTATGGAAGCAAGAAGCAAAAGCTCTGAATGTTCTTAAGATCTAGGCAAATTTGAACGTCTCGACTAAAATGAAAAATACTCGGGGAAGTCTTTTTATTCAAAATTCTTCTAGTATTTATTTCAGGGGGAGATTGTTAATCTCAGGGGGAGTCATATTCACACACTCTGATTATATGCTTATGTTATATATGTGTAATTGTCCTTTAGTCATCTGATATTCTGATTGCAAATTCATATCAATTATATATGTTTTTGTCATCATCAAAAAGGGGTAGATTGTTAGAACAAGATTTGTTCTAATCAATATTCTTAGTTTTGATGATAACAATGTATATGAATGTATAAGACAATGTGGTACTCTAATCCTATGCATTTTCCATTTTAGGAAATATATATAGAGTATGCACAAATCAGCGCTAAGAAGCTATAGCTCAAGAAGTTCAAGATTGCAACATAAGAACATGCTCTCGCAAGACATCAGAAGATGGTCAAGCAGAATCAGAACATGGTCTATTGAAGCATCAGAAGAACATGAGTTCAGAAGCAGAAGCACTGAAGTTCTTATGGTATCACGCTAGAAGCATTTGACTAGTACAAGAGATTAATTGCACCTCCACATTATCAGGGTTCCATTGCACCCACATCCTTCCATTAGCATGACAACTATAATTATCAGCAAACAGGCCCCCAGTATGAAGTTTATTCCTTATGTTTATTGCTTGGCCTACTTTGACTCTAGTTTCCAATAGTATATTGATATCAGCCCTAAGCTCTAAGAGATACGAGCTTATCTCTTTGAGCTTACCAATTTTATTAAGCCCCCTAACAAAATACAGGATACAGGATATTCGCAGAATACTTTGTAATCCAATGTGGCGCATATTTAAAGGTCAAAAGAATAATTGAAGAATCAAATCAGAAGATTGAAGATTCAGGAAGAATTAGATCAGAAGATTGAAGATTCAGCAGTTTCTAATTTAGGAGATAAATTAGGAAACTCATGATTAAAAGACCTTATTTGTAGCAGAATATTTCTGCATATTTGTAACAGCAAGGAGTGCTGCGATATGTAAGTCCAAGTCCAATTGGGATCAGGTTATAAATAGGAAACTTTGTAACCTAATTTGATATAGAAAACCTTGTTTAAAACGATGTAGTCATTAAGGTTTCTATCGGTAGACCACCCAGGTTATGGGATGGCTGCCTTGTCCTTCTCGAAAACTGTAGGTTAGAGAAGTGATTCTCCTCACTCGAAACCTGTAGGTAAGAGTTGAGTATTGTAATCTTGATTGAAGCTGTGAAGCAGGATCAATTATTTGTTCATTGTTAATTGTGTAAATAGCTGTTGCAGGGTTGTAACAGTTAGGTATCACTAGGGAGTGAGCAGAGGTTCTTGTTAGAACAAGATTTGTTCTGATCAATTTCTTAGTTTTGATGATAACAATGTATATGAATTTTGTATAGGACAATATGGTACTCTAATCCTATGCATTTTCCATTTCAGGAAATATATATAGAGTATGCACAAATCAGCGCTAAGAAGCTATGGCTCAAGAAGTTCAAGATTGTAACATAAGAACATGCTCTCGCAAGACATCAGAAGATGGTCAAGCAGAATCAGAACATGGTCTATTGAAGCATCAAAAGAACATGAGTTCAGAAGCAGAAGCACTGAAGTTCTTATGGTATCACGCTAGAAGTTCTTCAAGGTCAGAAGACAAGAAGATGCTCTGCACCAAGCTGTGTGTTGACTCTGATTATTCAAACGTTGTACCTACAAATATAAGAATCAGAATCAAGTACAAGATGGCAGGCTACGCTGAATGACAAAAGGAACGTTAGAAGCTATTAAAGGCAAAGTCAGTAAAAGCAGGAAAAACAAGGCTCGAGGTAGTTGACAAAAGAGTGAAACATTAAATGCAAAGCTGTATGACACACGCAACACATTAAATGCTCCCAACAGTCATCTTCTCAGATTGCCTATAAATATGAAGTTCTGATGAGAAGCAAAGGTTACAATACTTACGACGAAATCTGAACATACGCTAACAACTTGCTGAAACTCTGCTGAATCAAAAGCTCCCATACTTCATCTTCAACCTCACATAACTTGTAATATTTAGTGAGTGTTAAGCTTAGATCTTAAGAGAAAATCACAATTGTGATTATAGCTTTTTAAGAAGCAGATTGTACTCTTGTAATATTTATTTTACATTGATTTGTAAAAGGTTCCTAGAGTGATCAAGTTGTGATCAGTATACTCTAGAAGACTTAGAAGTTGTCTAAGTGTTGATTTCCTAGAGTGATCAACTTGTGATCAGTATACTCTAGAAGACTTAGAAGTTGTCTAAGTGGAAAACCATTGTAATCAAGATGGATTAGTGGATTAAATCCTCAGTTGAGGTAAATCACTCTAAGGGGGTGGACTGGAGTAGTTTCGTTAACAACGAACCAGGATAAAAATCATTGTGCGATTGTTTTTATCTTAAGCGTTTTTAAAGTCACACTTATTCAAACCACCCCCCATTTCTAAGTGTTTTTCTATCCTTCAGTTCTCTTTTCTTGGATGGAGTTCTGAGATAAAGGTTACATTGGGTAGTGACTAGGTAAACCAGAGGTTGTTTATCTATAAACCAGAGGTTGTTTACATAAAATAGTACTACTGATAGTGAAATTTTCTTCCTGGCTTGGTAGCCCCCAGAGTAGGTAGTTAGACCGAACTAGGTTAACAATTAACTGTGTTATTTATCTTCTGCATTGTTCGTTCAATTATGAATGTTATGACTTAGTTTATAACATCAGGTTCAGAAGTGTTAGTTGTTCCTAAACAGAACCATATAAAGATTATAATCTGGTTATGTCTGCTGAACATGTGTGATCCTAGGTCTCATTGACTCCTATTTAGGAGTAATTAATTAATGAGGGACCTTTCTATTCTGCCTATGCTACATTAGTAACAGATCAGATGTCTTGACATCGGGATAGACATTCGAGTCTGTCATACCAGAATTTTCATGGTCAATCACTCAAATATCGACTTTCGGTGGAAAAACGGTCAAGAAAAGTCAAAGAATGAATAAAATCAGGATTTTGACAAAAGTTACCAAAAATATAAAAAATCCAAAAATGGAAAGTTTTATACTTAAAAATTTTTTTGGCTCTTAAGAGTTTGATGAACAGTTCACTTCACCATCAGTTTACACGTAGCAAATGACATGTTTTGGAGAAATTTCCTACATCAAAGTTGTGCCTCTCATAGAGGAGGACAACTTTGTAGTTGGACACTTTTCCGTTTGAAGCTTGGTTGAAGAGTTATTAAGGTCTGAAGTTGAGATTTTTCACTTGGATCAAGTCACAAGGCTGGGCAGATTTTAGGCCATACGTGAAGCATTTCATCAAACATGTGATGTGCCATATGTGAAGACAATTTTAGGGAAATTCAAGAACCCTAAAAATGCAAACTTGGTATGCATCCACTCTTTTCCACGTCCTCTACTAAATGGGCCAATAATCAAGCTAATTGAATGCGTGTGGAATCTTTTACAAAGCCTCAAAGTCATGACCTTGCCAAGACATGTGTTGCCAAGAACTTGGGCCAAAAGCTAGGGCACGAGCGAGGCCTTTGATCAAGCATGTGGTGGGCCATTTTCAAAGCTAATTTTAGAGACGTGTAAGCATCCCATTGACTCAACTTTGATATCAAAATAATTTCCTCCATGCCCTCTACCCTAAGGTCAAAGAATTATGATTTGGTTACTTGAGTGTTGAGATATAACTTGTGGAAGTAAGCCACTTGAAGCTTTAGTAAGGGTGTGATCTTTCCAATTCTGGCCCCGCGCGTGCAGCCAATTATGCCATGAATACCACACATTTGCACACCAAGCCTATGAGAAAGAATCAGCTACACATGATCCTCTCTATAACAATCATGCATACACTCTATATAAGAGCCAAAACCCTCACAAACTCAGGGCACGAACCATTTTCTTTTTCTCAGTTTTTCACACTCTCATTCTCTTTTCCCTCTCTCCTTCATTCTCTCTCCTAAAACCTCTCTTCACTCTCTCTGCAACACAAAAAAGTTTGTTACAAATTGTAACAAACTTCTAACCACAACCACCAACCATTCCCATCTTCACCGTGGCACCACCACATTCAACCACAGTGACTCTCCTTCCATCTCCATCTTCATCACTAACACCATACCAAGCTTCAAGTACCACTGCATCACCATTACCGAGTCAGATTCCATGACAACATCATCATCTCCTTCGACATCTTAAGCATCATCAATTTCAAGAACCGAGGATTGGAAACAACCAAAGACGTAGAGTTATTCTTTTCCATTGATCCAGATTCATATCAGTTATGCGCCTGAAACTTGCTAAGCATAATTAGGTGAACATGATAGGAGCATGTAACGGTTGGTGCGTGTCGCATTTCTCTTGAATCTAAAGGTATAATATCATTGCGTAAATGCGAGCGTTTGGAAATATAGATCTCTTTCTTGAAGTAAGCCTGTATACTGGAGTGTGTTGATGGCGGTATTGAGTATGGTGCGAGTTTAATCGGAGTTAGAGCTTTCTTTGTCTTGCATCGATTACGAAATTCGAGAGGATATCAATGAAAACGATTGTTAGTTTTGGATTCTGTGCATGATTCCGAGAAGAATGGTGTCGGTTTGGCATGTTTATGAGCAAGTGGATGAACACCGGTGGGCATGTGTGCTGGGCCATGCGCATACGGGCCTAGCCCTCTTTCCTGAATCACACCCGTCGCCTTGCTGATGCACACACGCTCCATTGAATCTGGGCCTGAGCGCTATTACTCTTGCCACCCCCCTGTTTGGGCCCAGTTTGCCTCATAACTTGATTTTAGTTCATTTTCTTCATTACTAACGTACCCCCCTGCAGTTTAGATTCTAGTTTTATTTTTAATTTTGTTTTATTTTATTTTTTACCTCATAATTCATTTTTGACTCAAATAAAAAACACATAAAAATTGTTTTTAGGCATTTTAGGTTGTGTTAATAATTGACTTGATTTTTGTTATTTTTTCTTAATTGTTCAATACTTTTAATAAATATTTTTTTGCAACATGTTTGAATTTTCTTTGTTTTAGATACCTCCTTGTAAATAATTTGTTAATAGACTTAGAAATTGATTTTAGCCTCGATTTTTTCACATAGATTTAATTGATACATGTATGTTTGTAAATACAATTTTATAGTTCTCAATTCTTGAATGGCTTTATATTGAATATCTTTTACCTGTTCCATGTGTAGTTTTTCTTTAATAAACTGTATAGTTTTTGTCTATTATTTTGATGCATTTATGCAATTTATATTGATCCTTAGGATTTAGAATTTCCATAATTACAACTTAGATTAGGGTATTAGAATTAGTTCCCTTCTTTCATTCTTTTCCTTTTCAACTCCTAAAATACTTAATAAATAAAAGATGCGAATCACTCGTTATTAATAGTGAGAGAGAAATGAGTGGAATTTATTCCCTAATCTGTTTCTCAATCACTTAGTGGGCTAGAAATGAGTGGGATTCATTCCCTAATCTATTTCTCGATCACTATATAATGGAAGAGAGATGAGTGAGATTCAATCCCTAATCTGTTTCTCTACTGTTATACACTTTTATGTGATTCAAATCGCAAACAAATTCCCCTTAAAAAATACACAACCAAAAACACTTAAAACGCCTAATAATGGTTCAAAATTAAAACAAAGTAGAGAAAGTGGTAAGTGGCCCGGTATTGGGAACTGTTCATCGCTTATCTACATCAAAAAACACAAACCAAATCCTTTCTTTTTCTTTTGCCTCGTTGGCACCTAAGGGCAATGTTATTTACGCTCGAACGTATCGTAGGTCGATCCCTTATGCAAGAGAGTGAACGTTAACTCTGCCCAACTAAAAAACACAAAAACAAACAGAAACATGTGAGCCGAGCTACGATAACTCTGATTCTTGAAAAGGATACGTAGGCAGCAGGGTAGGGCCCGTGCGAGTACAATTCTTTCTTTCCCCTACATTTTGCATTCATTCGCATATAGACATAGATTACACCCTTGAGATAGAAATAAACATAGGTGGATACCATCGAGTACGATGGGCGTGAGGGGTGCTAGTACCTTCCCCTTGCGTAACCGACTCCCGTACCTAGATTCTCTGATCGCAAGACCCTGTTCTTATTTTTTCCTAGGTTTTCTGATATTCCTTTCCCTAATGGGATAAATATATTAGTGGCGAATCTGTTCTTTTTTTCGCGAGCGTGCGACACTATTTTTCCACGATCCTTACCATTTTTGTTAACAGAAGTCCATGTCTCAGTAGTCTCCTCCACTGTAAGAGTTTCAGCTGCTTTAATGGGAGAATTCTGAGCTTTTTTCTCATCTGGAGGTGATGTACTGCTTTCAGCTAGAGGGGTTTGGTTCTTGATATCACCTGGTGGTTTAGGTTTTGGTTTCCATACCTTCACTTTGGGCTTAGGTTTATCACAGTGATGGCCAAATTTTTTACATCTTCCACATAAAATAGGACGCCATTCATAGTCTATAGCTTGCTGCATTTTCTCCCCGACATTGTCTCTAATGGTTATCTCAGTAGGTAAATCTTTTTTAATGTCCATCTCAACCAGAATCCGAGCATATGAAATTCTTAATCTATTAGCAGTGCACTCATCAGTCACTATGGGAACCCCAAGAGCACTTCCAATCTTATTTAGGCTTGTTTCACCCCATAAGTATAAGGGAAGGTTTGGTAATTTAACCCATATGGGAAGAGTGCGAAGAAGATCAGTCTACAGGTTAAAGTCAACTCTCCATTCTCGAATATGCAAAGGCATATTTCTAAAGGAATAAGGACCCTTCATCAAAACATCATCCATCTCTTTATACGACTTAAACCTAAGGATAAAGTAACCATCTTCATGATAGTACATATCAGGTAATTGAACAAAATTCCAATTCTTAATCATGAAGTTCTTAACAGAATGCATACTTAACTCACCTCCTAGAGCATACAACACAAGAGATTGTATAACCTTCATTAATAACATATATTAATATAATAAAATTTTGAATCATATAAATTAAAGTTAATGATAACTGACACACATTTTTGTATTTTATCCAATAACACACCTTTTCAACTATATTTTTAAATTCATTTTAATTGAAATAATTTTTTTAAACTAAAATTATTATTTTGTTAAAAAATATTGTATTTTAAAATAAAAATTATTTAAAATTTTATTTCTTCGTTATTAGTATTTAATTATTAAATTTAATTTTTAAAAATTAAATACTTTTTAAATGTAAATTAATAATCATTTAAAATGATTATAATAATTTTTTATTAAAAAATAATTTATTGAAATATTTTGATTAATAATTTATTAGAAATAATAATAATAAAGTATTAAAATGTGAAAAGTGGAAAAGTAAAAAGTAAAAAGTGAAAAGTGAATTGGAAAGTGAGAAGTGAGTTTGAAAAAACCAACAAAAAGACTTTTTTTTGCCCCCAAATTAATAATTTAAACCAAAATAGCAAAATGGTATTTTTGTGATTTCCAAAACAACAAATTTTCTTATATTATAGACTAGCATGCACATATAAAATTATCAAAAGAATATTTGTAGCATTCACTTCTTTTTATAAATGTCTATTTTAGCAAGTATTACCTAAAAAATATTAAATCCACCTCAAGGTGCATGTTGCTAAAACACATCTTCATAAAAATAAATGAGTGTATTAAAGTAAACCCTTGTGAGGTTCGCTATAATACACCTATTGGTTTTATGAAGGTGCGTTTTAGTAAGCTTTAACTAAAAAATAATTAAATGCACCCTAAGGTGCATGTTGCTAAAATAGACATTCATAAAAAGAAGTGGGTCTACGTTAGCATATATATATATATATATATATATATATATATATATATATATATATATATATATATATATATATATATATATATATATATATATATATATGGTGAATGAACTTTTTCGTCCCTCTAAATATTGCAGATTTTGTTTTTAGTCCCTCCAAAATTTTTCTTTAAGAAATCATCCCTTCAAAATTTTCTTTCGAACTATTGATCTCTAACGTTAAATTTCGTAGCTAATCGGTAGCTAATGTCGTATCTAATCTCTAACAAATTTGACGTTAGAGACCAATAGTTTAGATAGAAAATTTTGAAGGGACGAAAAAGTTCATTAACCCATATATATATATATATATATATATATATATATATATATATATATATATATATATATATATATATATATATATATATATATATATATATATATATATGGAGCGTATCCAGTGGGAACTGATATGCTTCGTGAGAAACGAGAACTATCGATATCAACCATTTGATTTGATTAATGCTCAAGATTTAATAATTCCATATAAAGAGCACTTTATAGAATCTTTTTCTATTATGGTTAATATTTAAAATTTTCACAAAAATTGAATCTTACCAAATTTTTTTTCTATATGCTATTTAATTTTAAAGTACATTTTATTTTCAAACTCTCTTGATTCTTTATATTTGTTAAAAAAAATCATCTATATTTTTTTATTGTTAGGGAGTTTTGATATTATTTATTTTATTAAAATAGCCATTACTGTAAAATACACATGTATAAGGTATAGAACTTTATTTAATTTTTGTTGACTAAGAATTTTATTTATCTCTCACTAATATATTCATTTATTAAAAATGTTGAAGAATTTGAAATTATAACCTATATTTTACTTTGGATGATTTATTTATTTGCTAGTTAGAAAATTATTACATTAGCAAGTTCTACTAAATAAAAAAAACATTATTGATTTATCATCTATATTTTATTTGATTAAAATTATTTTTATTATCAGAAAAAATATTTTCATTTAATTTATTCGTTGTGTTTCATTAAAAATATGTAAGTATTACCAGTATTTTAATTTGGTTAATTTATTTATTTGCGTGTTTGGAAATTTTTATTTTTACAAATTTTATCATTGTGATTATTTTAATAATTTATACTATTGTTAAAATGTTTTAATAATCATGTCCCCTCTTAACTATTGGCAAATTATAAACTTTGATCTTATTATTTATTTGTTTATTTTCAATATAAAATTATCCTTCTTGCAAGAATGAAAATATTTTTTAATATGCTACTTGCAAGAATGAAAATATTTTTTAATATGCTACTTGCAAGAATGATAACTTCATATCCGAAAAAATTAAATAAATAATAAAATTAAAATTTCTAGTCTGTCAATATCAAAAAGAGTTCACAATTATTAAAATATTATAATAATAGTAAAACTTATTTAAAATAGTCACCATGGTAAAATTTGTAAAGTTAAAAAAAAATTGAAACTAAATAAATCAACCGAATTAAAATATCCAAAAAAATCTTTAACAATACAAAAATGTAAAATATGATTTTTGTTATAAATAATAATATCTAGAACTCCCTAACAATACAATAAATAATAATATTAAAAAATTTGTATATTTCATACATGTATATTTTAGTAAAATAAATAATATTAAATTTCATAATAATAAAAATATATGATTTTATTTTTCAATAGATATAAAGGATCAAGAGAGTTAAAAAATAATACAAGATATCATGGAAAAATAAAATTTTATATATTAATGGTATAATCAAAAAGCAAATTGAAAAATATTTTGGTAAGATTATATTTTTATGAAAATATTAAACATAATAGAAAAGATTCAATAAATGCTCCTAATGTGGAATTATTAAATCTTAAGCGTTAATTAAATCCGATGGTTCATATTAATAGTTCTCGTTTCTCATAAAAGATATCAGTCCTTTTGGTCTGGCCCTTTTTTATTCCACTATTGTCCCTTGCATAACTACCAATTTTTGTTTATTTTAATTTCTAAAACAATTTTTACTTAATGAAAAACCCTTAAAAATTACTATTAAAACATTGAAAAATATACATGGGAAGTTGAGCATTGAGCAGTTTAACATAGTAACTACTTTCACTTGCATTTGTTTTAACACATCAGTAGGTTAGAAGAAACAAAAATAAAACTGGCTGAGAGAATGAAAAAAGAAGCAATAACAACTATGTGTGGGAATTCAACATGAATACACAGAGATTGTGTTTCAAATCCATTATAATAGTGTTGTAACATTCAAAAGGAACGTGAGTGAGATAGGACACAAGGAAAGTATGTATCATCCTTTTGTGAAAGATTATTTCAAACCATAGTTTGTTGAAATTTACAAGTATTGTGAGAGATTATTGTTTTGCTTTCATAATTTCTTTCACATTTGCTTTCAAATAACATTACACACCTATCAACTAAACAAGTACAATAGAGAATATTTTTTGAGAGAGAGAGAGTTTTAGTAGGGAGAGGGATGGGAAAAAAAGGAGAATATTTTTCGTAGATAGAAATGGAGAGGGAGAGTATTTTATTAGAATGAGATAAAGATAGAGATAGAGATATAGCGAGAAATCTTTATAATTTTTTTGATTATGTGCGGCTAAAAGGGCGAACAACTGACCACGAAAGTGCATATCACAAAGCTTACACAAAAAATCTCAATAACATTTGGATCAGGTGGCTCCGGACCCTCCTCCGAGCTTTCCATTCCCTCCTAACTCATCTATACAAAAATCCAAGCCTAAAAATCCAAGCCTAAAATTTCAAGCCTAAAAATCAAGCTAGATTATATAGGTATAGCATATTAAACATTTTTATTACCCAAACCATCATAATAAGCCGATTAAACAGCTCACCCGCACTTAACTTTTGCTCTGTTTCATCAGCAGGTTCTGAACGATGGAAAGCCAATAAATTGTGATCATGTAGCTGTGCCATCTCAGGTGTTTTCCCCTTGTCATTCTTCTGAACCATCATGTCAGTAAATTTATCTAAAAAAATTCCGACTGGAGATGAGTTATCGGTAGGATCTACGCTTGTCATCTTCTTTAATAGAAAATTGCAAAATTTATCAAGATATTCATCCGTAGATATTTTTTCCAGTATCCCTTCCGTAAGCTTTCCCTCTATCCCATCACCATTCTCATCCTCTACCTCTACCTCTACCCCTACCCCATTACCATTCTCAACCTCAACCTCTACCCCATCACCATTCAAAGGCCAATCTAATTCCTAAAAAATTACCCAAATACTGACGCCAATCATCAGTATCAGCATTACCAAAATCCATCTCCGCCTGAGGATTATTCCCATCAATATCCTGAATTATTCTCCTCCACATTATCCACTACCGCCTGAGGATTATTAATCCCATCAACATCAGAATCAACATTACCAAGCTCCACCTTTTCTAACCCTAATCATATTGTCCGTTATATCCGGTGGAAAAGAGGTCTTCTCATCTCGGAGAATTGTCATCCATCTCTTGTTATGCCAGTTCACTCCCTTAAGAAGGAAGTGTAACACCTGCGGGGACCAACGTTCATCTCCCATTGCTCCTCTGGCGACGTTCGTGTTTGCATTTGCAGGGAGAAGTGATCGTTCGTTCGTGTTTGGGTTTGCCGTTAAAGAATAAGCTAATTAATAATTCTAAATAATAATCTATAACAATTTATAAAACAATATATAAAGGGAATACACCCTTTTGGTCTGACCCTTTTTTATTCCACTATTGCCCCTTGCATAACTAACAATTTTTGTTTATTTTAATTTCTAAAACAATTTTTACTGAATGAAAAACCCTTAAAAATTACTATTAAAAAAACTGAAAAATATACGTGGGAAGTTGAGCATTGAGCAGTTTAACATAGTAACTACTTTCACTTGCATTTGTTTTAACACATCGGTAGGTTAGAAGAAACAAAAATAAAACTGGCTGAGAGAATGAAAAAAGAAGCAATAACAACTATGTGTGGGCATTCTACATGAATACGGAGAGATTGTGTTCCAAAATCCATTATAATAGTGTTGTAACATTCAAAAGCAATGTGAGTGAGATAGGACACAAGGAAAGTATGTATCATCCGTTTGTGAGAGATTATTTCAAACCATAGTTTGTTGAAATTTACAAGTATTGTGAGAGACTATTGTTTTGTTTCATAATTGCTTTCACATTTGCATTCAAATAACATTACACACCTATCAACTAAACAAGTACAATAGAGAATATTTTGAGAGAGAGAGAGAGAGAGAGTTTTAGTAGGAAGAGAGATGGGGAAAAAAGGAGAATATTTTTCGTAGAGAGAAATAGAGAGGGAGAGTATTTTATTAGAATGAGATAAAGATAGAGATAGAGATAGAGAGAGAAATCTTTATAATTTTTTTGAATGTGTGCGGCTAAAAGGGCGAACAACTGACCACGAAAGTGCATATCACAAAGCTTACATAAAAAATAGCTTTTTATATTTTGACGCGTGATCGAATTTAAAAAAGCGGACAAACGGGCACGGGAGTGCCCGTTAGAACTCATATTCTAAAAAACATAAGATCTTTTGTGAACTCATATTCTAACTAATAAGTTTGGCATAGGCTTGTATATATACCTTGCTATCTATCATCTACAAAGTAATGAACTCATATTCTAAAAAACATAAGATCTTTTGTGAAATCTCTCTATCTGTCTCCGTGCATCAAAATTCATTGCAAATCTTAGACCATCGACTCCAATGAATTTGGAGACTCACTTTAATCCACTCTAAATAAATTTAGTATCATCAAACTCAACGAAATCTTGACAAATATCTTTAAAAAAAGAAAAATATAAATTAGGGATAAAATTGAAGACATAGATGATAAAAATGTTGAGATTGGTTGAAAATATACATGTTGGTACTCTTTATAGGGGAGTATGATTTTTGGTGAAGACCATGAAAGCTTATGTGTTATTTCCAATCAAGGTGGAGATTGTTGAGGTTGATTGAAAATATACATGTTGAAGAAGTCTCACATCACTTAGTTTTTTTAATGGAATATGGAGTCCAATGTTATATATAGGATTAAAGTTCTTTTAAGCCTCACATTGCGCATTTTAATGATGAAAGAGGAAATCTAAGGCTATATATAGGATTCAAGTTTTTCATTACAAGATACACTGGTTAAAAACACTTTAAATTTGTATTTTACTTTCTTTGTTCTCTTATGGTTTTCTATTAGACTGTTGTGAGATGTAGTTAGATGTTTGTTTATAATATATTATGTGTTGAGAATATATTATATGTTAGTTGAGAATATATTATGTGTTAGTTGAGAATATATTATGTGTTGTAACAATTTTCACAGTGTTATTCTCTGGTTGACTATTGACAACGACCGTGATTTTTTCTCCGGTTTTGGAGTTTTCACGTTAATCTCTTGTGTTGTTATTTTGTTTCTCTTTTTTCTCTATGTTTTGTTATTTTCACAACATCTGGTATCAAAGCTTTTAGTTTGATCCGGAGATATGAGTTCTTAGTATGCCCTGTGGTTGCAACTTTGTCTGATCTTCCACATAAAAAAAGAAGGGTGGAATTGTGAAAGAGCTGTTGAGCTGCAGCCACAAGTTCTGCTATGCAGTTTGGGCAAGAGAAAATTGATAGAATAGTTGTTTTTGACTTGTGAAAAGTTCAAGTCAAAGATGTACTGCTACAATCAAGTTTACACAAGGTGCAAGATGTTGAAGACTAAGTCAGACTTATTATAGTTAATATTAAAAATTTATTATTCAGTTATGAGTTGTTTAATTATCTCACGTATTACTTAGTGGGCTTGTTAGCGGATACATGTTAGCAGTTAGTAGTCTATTTAACATTTGTTATTTTCTATTTATTCCAACTGCATAATAAAAAAATAACATAGAGTGGTTATTTCCTGAACTTCAATTTCACCAATTTGGTATCAACAAGTGGGTTTTGGGAGAAAATTGGAGAGAAGGAGAGGAAACATTTTGCGTACAACATAAAAAGAAACTGTTAAGCATCAGGGAAAAGATGTAAATTAATGGAGGAACAAAATCTTTTTCCCAACCCTTTCTTCCAATGTTTAAAGGGATAAACTATCACTTTTGGAGCTTGAAGATGAAAACACTCTTCAAGTCTCAGGAACTATGGGGCCTTGTCGAAACAAAATTTGAATATTTAGAACAGGAGGAGCCAAGCCGGAAACTACGGGAGAACCAAAAGAAGGATTCCAAGGCGTTGTTCATGATTCAGCTGGCGATTGATGATGAAATTTATCCTCGCATTGCAGCATCGTCCACCTCTCAGGAGGCATGGGAGACTCTGAAGCAATAGTTTATGGGAGATAAGAAGGTAATTACTGTTAAATTACAAGCTTTGTGTAGAGATTTTGAGACACTGATTATGTAGAACAAAGAATCTGTACAATCTTATTTGTCTAGGGTTTCAGTAATTATGAATTATAAGAAATCATATGGTGATAAGATGAGTAGTGAAACTATAGTGAGTAAAGTTTTAAGAAGTTTACCTACAAAATTTGATCATATTGTGGCTGCCATTAAGGAATCAAAAGACCTGTCTGTCTATACATTTTATGACCTGATGGGATCCTTGCAAGCGCATGAAGACATGCTTAAAAGATCCAGTGAAAAGAAGGAGGAAAATGCTTTTCAAGCAAAGGAATGGTCTTTATATAAAGGAAGATTTGAAAGTTCAAGAACGAGAGGTCGAGGAAGAAGAGGATTTTATGGTCGAGGTCGTGGCGACAGTCGCGGAAGAGGCCAATTTGATCAATCAGGTAGAAGTCAAAATGGAGGTTCATGGAAATCTCGGATTCGGATTCAGTGTTATCATTGCTCACAATATGGTCACAAGGAAGCAGATTGCTGGAGCAAGCAAAAAGCTGCTTAGAAGTCATCCAATTTTACAAAAAATGTTGATATAGAAAGTAGGTTGTTTATTGCTCAATCATCCAATTCAAAGTCATTTAATGATATTTGGTATATCGACAGTGGTTGCTCTAATCATATGTCTAGTTCTAGGTCTTTATTTAAGGATCTTGATGAATCTATAAAGAGTGAGGTCAGACTTGGTGATGACAAACAAATACGAATTGAAGGGAAGGGAACAATTGCAATCAAAACCGTCGAAGGTAATGTGAAATTACTTTATGATGTGCAATACGTTCCCAGCTTATCTCAAATCTGTTAAGTGTTGGACAATTGCTTAAGAGTGGCTATTTAGTTCTATTTGATGATGAGATATGCAAAATTTCTGATAAGACATATGGATAAACTGTTGATGTTGTTCCTATGACAAGAAACAATATGTTTCCCTTTGATGTGTCAAGCAGTGTGACCAGAGCTTTAGTTGTTAAAGGTGATAATGATGCTAGGTTATGGTATTTACGTTACAGTCATTTAAATGTAAATGGGTTGAGAATCCTTAGTCAAAAGGAGTTGGTAATTGGATTACCAAAAATTGGTGATCTTGCTTTGTGTGAAGGGTGTATTTATAGAAAGCAGTCTAAAAAATCATTTCTGAGTGGCGAGTCTTGGAGAGCATGAGAATGTCTTGAGCTTATGCATGCTGATTTGTGTGGCCCAATGCAAATAGAGTCCCTTGGTGGAAGCAAATATTTTCTGTTGTTCACTGATGATTTCAGTCGTATGAGTTGGGTTTATTTTATGCAATTAAAGTCTGAAAGCTTTGAGAATTTTAGGAAATTCAAAGCTGTTGAAAAACAAAGTGGCAGAAAGTTGAAAGTTCTTAGAACTGATCGAGGATGTGAGTTTACGACTGCAGAATTTTTCAGAGTTTCGTAGTGAGCATGGTATTCGCAGAGAGTTGACAACACCATACACACCTGAGCAAAATGGAGTCGTCGAGAGGAAGAACAGAAGTGTCGTTGAAATGGCTAGAAGTATGTTAAAGGCAAAAGGGATTCCAAATGAGTTTTGGAGTGAGGCAGTAGCTACAGCTGTCTATATTTTGAACATCTTTCCGACAAGAGCAATTCTCAATTTGACTCCTTTTGAGGCATGGAGGGATAAAAAGCCCAAGGTAAGTCACTTAAAAATCTTTGGATGTGTAACATATGCTTTGGTTTATCTTCGTTCTAAGCTTGATGAGAAATACGAGAAGTGTATATTCATTGGTTATTCTTATCAATCCAAAGCATATCGTTTATATAATCCAGTTAGTGGCAAAGTGACTATTAGCAGAAATGTAGTATTTGATGAAGAATCATCATGGGTGTGGAATTCAACGGTCAGTGACACTTCCGTCCAAGCTCTTGTAGATATGAAGTTTCAACCATCAGAAAATACAACACCCTCTAGTTCATCACCTTCCACACCTAGTCAACAAGGATCTCCTAATTCACCAGGCTCTTCTAGCAACTTCTCATCCGGCTCCTCCAGCAGCACGCTGCCCAGAAAATTCAGATCTTTGGAAGAGATATATGAATCTTGTGAATTTGCATTATTAGCTTTTGATCTAAGTTATTATTAGGAAGTTGCAGACAAAGTCAAATGGCAGAATGCTATGGCAGAGGAAATGAAATCTATTGAAAAAAATGCAACTTGGGAGCTACTTGATATTCCTTAAGGGAAGAATGTAATTGGGCTGAAATGGATGTTTCACACAAAGTACAATGCTGATGGGAGCATTCAGAAGCACAAGGCTCAGCTCGTGGTGAAGGGTTATGCACAAGAAGAAGGTATTGATTTTAAAGAAACCTTTTCTCCGGTAGCTCATTTTGAAACTGTTAGAATTATTTTGGCACTTGCTGCACAATTGCATCTGCATGTATTTCATTTTGATGTGAAGTCTGCATTTTTGAACGGAGAGCTATTAGAGGAGGTTTATGTTTCCCAACCTGAGGGATTTTTCATTGATGGTTGTGAGAGCAAAGTCTACAGGCTGAAAAAGGTGCTTTACGGGTTGAAACAAGCTTCGCGTGCGTGGTACAACAAAATCGATTCATTTTTTCTAAACAACAGATTCATTAGAAATGAAAATGAGCCCACTCTCTATTTAAAAAGAACACATGAATCTGAATTTATGGTGGTGTGCTTATATGTTGATGATATGATATATTTCGACTCTTCAACGTTGTTGATTGATGAGTTTAAGTTCAGCATGATGAAGACCTTTGAGATGATAGATTTGGGGTTAGAAGTGAAGCAAGGAAAATATGGCATTTTCATTTGTCAAAAAAATATGCCACTGATCTTTTGAATAAATTTCAGCTAAGTAATTGTGTGGCTGTTGTGACCCCTATGAACATAAACGAGAAGCTGCAAATAGAAGATGAGAGTGGAAAGACTGATCTGAGACTGTTTCGAAGCTTAGTAGGTGGTTTAAACTATTTAACACACACTAGACATGATATTTCTTTTTGTGTAAGTGTTGTGTCTAGATATATGCATTCTCCTACTAAGCAACACTTTGGTGCACCATAGATAATTCTCCGTTACGTTGCAGGTACAGTGGATTATGGGACTCGATATGCTTAGGTTCCAAACTTCAAATTAACTGGTTTCACCGATAGTGATTGGGCTAGATCCATAGATGATCGAAAGAGTACTTTTGGCAATGTATTTAGTTTTGGATCAGGTGCTGTAACTTGTGTAACACCCCGTAATTTCACGAATTAATTTAATCGAGTTAAATTAATTATTCAGAAATTATTTAATTATTTAATAATTAAATTTTGGATTTTTGGAAGAATTTTGGGAATTATTGGAATTATTGTTATCGGGCCATGACGTAGTTAGTAAAAAGGGAGGTGCCAATGGAGAGGCCTTACTAACTAATTATCCTATTTTTATAAAATAGTGAAATGATGAAAATAAAGGAAATTGGAAAAAGAGAAGGTGAGAAGTCTGAAGAACAGAGAAGTACGTGAAAGAGGGAAGAGCCAAAGGAGAGGAAGACCTTCGAAGATTCAACTCTGAGGTAAGGGGGGATTCTTCGGGTTAGTAATCCTTATGTGATTGTAGGTAGTAGGATTGATTAGGATTGTTGTTCATTTCAATCGTACGTGTCGGGTTTGGGGAATTTTGTTAGGTTTTGATGAATTTGTATGAATTACATGATTCTGTTAATACTCATGATATGTGCTGTTAATACTTGTATAAAACTTGTCTGAAATGTGTGATGATGTGAAAATTGATGGTATTTGTGTACTATGTTCGTATGTACCTGAAATTGGGGAATTGGGATAGGGTAAATGCTGTCAAAATGATGAATTTGGCTGTGCAGGTACGTAGGAACCGGTTCCCATGTGGGACGAACCGGTTCCCCCTTATAAAAAACAGAGCGTGTGGATTCTGGGTAGCTGGGAACCGGTTCCCAGATAGGGACAACCCGGTTCCCCATAGTAAAAATCAGAGGCGTGATTTTGGAAGCAGCCAGGAACCCGTTCCCATGTAGGGACAACCCGGGTTCTGCAGCATTTTTCTAAAAATGTTTTATTCTTAAAAAACCCATAACTTTTGATCCGAGTATCCGATTTATGTGCCGTTTGGGCGTTGCGAAGCTAATTAGATGCTTTATTTGATAAAGTGATAAAATGGGCAGTGGCCGACTTTATTTTTAAAACTTGATTTAATTGTTGATGAATTGAAATATGGTATACGTATATGTGCTTATATATATGATTATTGATGCATGTATTTATGTTGGTGATGGGATTATGATATCCAACGAGTGATGTTGTTATATAACATGTCATAGATGATACATGTTTTGTGATTATGCTGTTGGGTTGTTTGATGATTTATTACATTGTGTGCAATGATGATAAATGTAACGATGTATAATCGTGGTGATGATTGATGATTTATGAGTGTTAATATGCTGTTAATATTAACATGTGGATTGTGGTGAATGTATGCGTGTGATATATTTGTATGAATGCTAAACTTATGCATGCTTATCGGTGATGAATTGGTGATGATAATGAGACGATGTGATACATCGGATTGGTGATGTTGTAAGCATGTTATATGTTGCATTCATTGGCATACATTTTTGGTGATGGATCCCGGTGATGAAATGGATTAAAATGGTGGGCATAATTCCCATTGTGTGGAATTTGTGCTGGTTAAAACTGTATCTCGGTGATGAAAAAGATCAGTTAGATGAGTGTATCCCATGTATTGGTACCACATGCATAGTGTCAGTTGAATCATATGCATTTGTTATAACATGATTGGATGAAATCCAGTGTTATGCCTTGGTGTGTTTATGTGATTGATGTATTGAGGAGTTGTTGTTAATATAACTTGATCATTGATGAAATTGATGAGTTGTGGGCTGATGGCCATTATTGTCGAATTGATGCTTGCTTGCTGTAATAATTCCGATTATATGTATGGTTGAGTGGATGATAATTGCTATGACATTTTATTGCGTATGACTGCATAATGTTTATTAATTCGAATGAAACTCACCCTTACTTTAATGATTACAGATTATGGAGTAGCGGCATCAGAATGGGTGAGGACAGCTCATAGGCTAGTCCGTAGTCGTGTCGTGTCATGCTCTGATTGTAACACTGGGAAACGCTAGTTTAGAGACGAATTATCTTGTTGGTTTTTTTGTTTTATAATTGTATTGTAGTGACTTGCATAGATGATGAATATGCAATGTCATGAGTTGTGATCCGCTGTGTTGAACATGAATTGTGTTTTATATTAAATGGTTTCCTGTGTGGCATGACAATTGACTAAGATATTTTATATTAAAGAAATTGTGATACCCTTGTATTTCATGTTTACTCTGAATTTTTATTATATTTTCCGCGGGGGTTTAGAAGGGTGTTACAATAGTGGTATCAGAGCCTGGTCGGTCCTTGTGACCAGAGTCTTGTTGTTAATTTTCTTTCGGTACGCGACATGTGTGTGAAACATTGTTGGTACTCAGTGTGTTCTAACTGTTGTCTGCAGAAGTGGGATTGAAACTAGTGGGGGAGAAGCTATGCTCCTCGGATATGTCTTAGATGCAAGATGTTAGAGTGATGCGCAGAGCAGCAGTACAAGAGTGTGGAGTTATTGTTTTCTGAAGTGAAGGTGACATGGGCTGAAGAATGTGGTTGTTATTTCAGTTGGATGTGTCTCGGAGTAGATGATGGTTATTTCTGGAAAATGGAATTTCGAAGTTGCGATGCTTCAGGTGCTACGGATGGACTGTAATGTTGTTGTGTGAGTAGCCCTATGTGAAAGGTCGTTGTTGAAGCGGTGATTAAAGGAAGTATTGTCGTAGACCATGCAATAGGATTACTAGTACATAATTGAGATGATGGTAGAGGTTATCGATGTTGTTGAGAACGCTTTAAAGAGCGAGTAATGTGAAGAGACGAGTACGATCTCAAGGATAAGAAGGTTGATGATGGCGTACATGAATTTGGTTTCGTGATGTTGTAGAAATCGAACTTCGACGATGAAATGTGTTGTTTAAGTTATAAGAAGTTTGGGAGTGAAGAGATATGATGAGGGGCTGTCTGGGATTTGATCGAGTTGAAGAGAATGAGTTTTGGAGTGAAATTTTCGTAAGCAAAACGCAGGAAAACCGCTGAATCGTTATGAAATTTTGAAAATTCATAACTAGAGTTTTGGACATCCGATTCGAGTTCCGTTTGGAGCGTCGGAAAGCTAACGAGATGAACTTTGTTATAAAAATGGTTGTAGCAGCTGTAACATATTTAATGGTGTCAGGATGATGTTAGAAAGAGGTGAATTTACGGTTGCGCTTGCTCTTAGAACTAGATTGTTCGTTGGTGCTACATGGGATGTCAGTGTCAGAGTTGAACGGAATAAAGGAATAATTAAAGACTTGTTGATAAGCAATTCTAGGAATTAAATGTGCCAATTGAAGAGTTTGGAGATATTTTATAGAATGTCGCAGCATGGTGTCGGTGTTGCAAATTTGGATAACGATTGGAAACGTTCGTATCTTGAGCTCTGAATGTCGGATTGATGTGTCGTTTGAACCCACGAAGATGAGAGATTATGTTCTACCTTATGGAAGAGTTATAAATACCATAGAGTGGTCCTATGAGGAGATATTATGATGTCGGTTAAGGAAGCATGAACAAGTGTTGAATAGGGATGCCTATTACCACGATTGTTTGAAACGAAGTCGAGTAGAATATGTCGTTGATGAATAAGATGATAAAGATGATTTAAGTATCGATGGATTTGAGTGATGAGTAAATCAGTAGAAAAAAGTGAAATGGACTTTGGAACCATTTGTGGTATATTGTGATGCGTCGTTGATGGGTAGTGTATTGATGTAAAATCAGTAAGTAGTAACTTATGCGTCGGGATGATTGAAAGCGCATGAAAGGAATTATCTGACTCATGATCTAGAATTGGCAGCCATGGTTTTGTTTTGATGTTGCAGTGACATTATTTGTATGGTTCGAGGTTGCCTCTAAAAATGTCGATGCGGATGGTGAAAGAGTTGGATTTAATTGAACGATTCAGAGAATTAAGTTTGGTATGTGAAGGTGCTCCAACTAATGTTGGATTGGGTATGCTGAGACTGACTAAGGGTATTCTCGACGAGATCAGAGAAATTCAGAAAGTCGATGTTGAGTTGATCGATAAGTCGACTTTAAATTACCAAGGTAAAGACGTTGAATTCAGAGTTGACGGGGATGGTGTAATGAGGTTCGGAAATCGCGTTTGTGTTCCTGATGTTACCGAGTTGAGAAAGAATATTCTAGGGGAAGGACACCGTAGAGAATTATTAACTATGACGCTGTTAACGAGTTGAGTGCAAACTCAGGAAGGACACTATTATGTAGTAACAACGGTTTATGCTTAAATATGATTGTCGACTATCTATTGACAAATTGAGGACTTGATCACCCTTAATCTCTTGTTGATAGTAGACGGACTCATATAGATGGTTGAGATTGTTGTTACCGTAATGGTATAAGATGTGATGAATGCCAGGCTGTGAGAATAACCACTCACCATTTTGTGGAAGCTTATGAAGAAGTGAATATGAAAAAGTGCAAAGTATTGGACGGTGACTTAAGACGGGTAATTGTAGTCGCACAGCGAAAGTATGATGTAGAGTGGTGTTATGAGTGTTACTCGTAACCAGTGAGAAATTAATATGTCGGAATCCTACATGGAGAATATGTGTCGATCTATATGTTGGATTTGGAATCTCGTGGACGTAAGGATGTCGTGCCAAAGGATTAGAACCCCTTTTGAATAATTGCCGAGATGATGAGTATGTTATTATGGTTGAACGTAGTTAACGAGTATATATTCGGAGAAGTTAAGACGAAGAGTTGATACTACATGATGCGATAATAATCTTGTGCTGTTGGAAGATGTTATGTAGATTTCTAAATATGAGGAGGGATTATAATCTATGAAGGACGAAGTTGATTTGATTCTTAGTGAAGAGTGGGACTCAGTTAAGCTATTTTGTAAGCAGTGGTAGATTGAGGCTGATGAGATGTGTAATTATAACTGCTTGTGTGTACTCGTTCCGATGGTGGGAAGGATTTAATAGATGTAGTAACTCGGGAAATTGTTTGAGTAAGTATAAGTATTACTTTATCGCTTAGATGAAAGGATGTGTTTAAGGTTGGTACATAGATAGATGGGATCCATTGCTACAGTGCGGATCAGTTGTGATCATACCGTGGACTGTGTAAATTGTATTAGTCAGTTACTGAGCATATTGTATTGGTCGCATCTCGACGTTTCACTGTCATTAACCTTTGGAGATATAGCAAGTGGTATACCTTGGGATGGTCAAATGTGAAGTAAGAGCTGAGATTGAGTGCATGAGACATGCGTATGTCAGATGAAATTTTGAGACTCGACTAAGAAGGTGTTAACGGAGAACGGAAGAGTCAGATGAGGGACTCTTACATGGGACTTTTCATTTGAAGTATGTTTTCGAGGACGAAAACTATTTTAGTGGGGGAGAGTTGTAACACCCCGTAATTTCACGAATTAATTTAATCGAGTTAAATTAATTATTCAGAAATTATTTAATTATTTAATAATTAAATTTTGGATTTTTGGAAGAATTATGGGAATTATTGGAATTATTGTTATCGGGCCATGACGTAGTTAGTAAAAAGGGAGGTGCCAATGGAGAGGCCTTACTAACTAATTATCCTATTTTTATAAAATAGTGAAATGATGAAAATAAAGGAAATTGGAAAAAGAGAAGGTGAGAAGTCTGAAGAACAGAGAAGTACGTGAAAGAGGGAAGAGCCAAAGGAGAGGAAGACCTTCGAAGATTCAACTCTGAGGTAAGGGGGGATTCTTCGGGTTAGTAATCCTTATGTGATTGTAGGTAGTAGGATTGATTAGGATTGTTGTTCATTTCAATCGTACGTGTCGGGTTTGGGGAATTTTGTTAGGTTTTGATGAATTTGTATGAATTACATGATTCTGTTAATACTCATGATATGTGCTGTTAATACTTGTATAAAACTTGTCTGAAATGTGTGATGATGTGAAAATTGATGGTATTTGTGTACTATGTTCGTATGTACCTGAAATTGGGGAATTGGGATAGGGTAAATGCTGTCAAAATGATGAATTTGGCTGTGCAGGTACGTAGGAACCGGTTCCCATGTGGGACGAACCGGTTCCCCCTTATAAAAAACAGAGCGTGTGGATTCTGGGTAGCTGGGAACCGGTTCCCAGATAGGGACAACCCGGTTCCCCATAGTAAAAATCAGAGGCGTGATTTTGGAAGCAGCCAGGAACCCGTTCCCATGTAGGGACAACCCGGGTTCTGCAGCATTTTTCTAAAAATGTTTTATTCTTAAAAAACCCATAACTTTTGATCCGAATATCCGATTTATGTGCCGTTTGGGCGTTGCGAAGCTAATTAGATGCTTTATTTGATAAAGTGATAAAATGGGCAGTGGCCGACTTTATTTTTAAAACTCGATTTAATTGTTGATGAATTGAAATATGGTATATGTATATGTGCTTATATATATGATTATTGATGCATGTATTTATGTTGGTGATGGGATTATGATATCCAACGAGTGATGTTGTTATATAACATGTCATAGATGATACATGTTTTGTGATTATGCTGTTGGGTTGTTTGATGATTTATTACATTGTGTGCAATGATGATAAATGTAACGATGTATAATCGTGGTGATGATTGATGATTTATGAATGTTAATATGCTGTTAATATTAACATGTGGATTGTGGTGAATGTATGCGTGTGATATATTTGTATGAATGCTAAACTTATGCATGCTTATCGGTGATGAATTGGTGATGATAATGAGACGATGTGATACATCGGATTGGTGATGTTGTAAGCATGTTATATGTTGCATTCATTGGCATACATTTTTGGTGATGGATCCCGGTGATGAAATGGATCAAAATGGTGGGCATAATTCCCATTGTGTGGAATTTGTGCTGGTTAAAACTGTATCTCGGTGATGAAAAAGATCAGTTAGATGGGTGTATCCCATGTATTGGTACCACATGCATAGTGTCAGTTGAATCATATGCATTTGTTATAACATGATTGGATGAAATCCAGTGTTATGCCTTGGTGTGTTTATGTGATTGATGTATTGAGGAGTTGTTGTTAATATAACTTGATCATTGATGAAATTGATGAGTTGTGGGCTGATGGCCATTATTGTCGAATTGATGCTTGCTTGCTGTAATAATTCCGATTATATGTATGGTTGAGTGGATGATAATTGCTATGACATTTTATTGCGTATGACTGCATAATGTTTATTAATTCGAATGAAACTCACCCTTACTTTAATGATTACAGATTATGGAGTAGCGGCATCAGAATGGGTGAGGACAGCTCATAGGCTAGTCCGTAGTCGTGTCGTGTCATGCTCTGATTGTAACACTGGGAAACGCTAGTTTAGAGACGAATTATCTTGTTGGTTTTTTTGTTTTATAATTGTATTGTAGTGACTTGCATAGATGATGAATATGCAATGTCATGAGTTGTGATCCGCTGTGTTGAACATGAATTGTGTTTTATATTAAATGGTTTCCTGTGTGGCATGACAATTGACTAAGATATTTTATATTAAAGAAATTGTGATACCCTTGTATTTCATGTTTACTCTGAATTTTTATTATATTTTCCGCGGGGGTTTAGAAGGGTGTTACAACTTGGAGTTCGAAGAAGCAAGAAACAATTGCTTTGTCATCATCAGAGGCAGAATATATGGCAGTAAGTGCAGCAGCAAGACAACTTTATGGTTAAGAAAATTGCTTGTTGATCTTGATCTTGAACAAAAGGAGGCTACTGAAATCTTCTGTGATAATCGATCCACTATTGCAATGACGAAGAATCCAGCTTTCCATGCTAGAATAAAGCACATTGATGTGTAACACCACTTCATTCGAAAGCTAGTTGCTGAAGAAAAAATTGTTCTAAAATTTTGTGGTACAAATGAACAAGAAGCTGATATATTTACGAAGTCTCTCAGAGAAGTCAAGCATCCGTTTTTCACATAGCAACTAGGTCTATGCAAGTTTGAATTAAGGGGCGGTGTTGAAGACTAAGTCAAAATTATTATAGTTAATATTAGAAATTTATTATTCAGTTATGAGTTTTTTAATTATCTCACGTATTACTTAGTGGGCTAGTAAGTTAGTAAGAATAGTTAGTGGACATGTTAGTGGATACGTGTTAGAAGTTAGTAGTCTATTTAACATTTGTTATTTTCTATTTATTCCAACTGCATAATGAAGAAATAACATAGAGTGGTTATTTCCTGAACTGAAGTTTCACCAATTCAAGATTATGACGGTGGTTGAAGAGCTTTTTGCCAACAAGGAAGCTATACCATAAGTTTTCAACCTAATTTTTGACATGAGAAATTCATGGAGTGACTTAGCTTCAAGTGAAATTTATTCTTCCTGATAAAGTATATGATTGTCGGTGATGTTAATGTGAAATTCTTGAAGTGGTTTATCTTCAAGTGAAATATATTCTTCATGAAAGAGTATGATAGTTTTTAAAAATATGATTGTTGGTGAAGACAAGGTAAAAAATCTTGGGGTGGTGTAGCTTCAAGTGACTATAATCTTTATGGTGGAGTGAGATTGTTGGTGAAGACAATGAAAGTTTATGTATTATTTTCAATCAAGGTGGAGATTGTTGAGATAGGTTGAACATACACATGTTAATATTCTTTATGGTGGAGTATGATTGTTGGTGAAGACAATGAAAACTTATTTAGTTTTCAATCAAGGTGTAAATTGTTGGGGTTGGTTGAAAATATACATGTTGAAGAAGTCCCACATCGCTTAATTTTTTAAAGAAATAGGGAGTCCAAGGCTATATATATATATATATGATTAAAGTTCTTTTAAGTCTCACATCGCTCAATTTAGTGATGGAAGAGGGAATCTAAAGCTATATATAAGATTCAAGTTTTTCTTTACAAGATGCATCAGTCAAAAGCACTTTAAGCTTGTATTTGATTTTCTTTGTTATCTTATGCTCTTGTATTAGAGTGTTGTGAGACGTAGTTAAATATTTATTTTAGAGAGTGTGGGTGTACTGAGAGCCTGGGTTAATTGAGGGTATATTATGTGTTGTAACAATTTTCACATAGTATTATTCCCTGATTATTTATTGACAACGACCGTGATTTTTTCTCCGGTTTTAAAATTTTCACGTTAATCTCTTATGTTGTTATTTTATATTTTCCTCTATATTTGTTATTTTTCCAAAATAACCACTCAACATTGCAAACTTATAACTTAATTCTCCAAGAATCAATTCATTTTTATTTTTAAATTTAAATATAAATTTTAAAATAAAAAATGGCAACCACTCTTAACCGCCCCTTAATTAATGTATTAAGTTAGATGATGATGGGTGAGCTGGCAAAGTTTATTTTAGTAGACTTCATAAGTCAATTGTGCAAATGTATTGTAATAATATTCTAAACTTCCTACATACTCAACAAAAATTTATTATAAATTTTCCCCAAATCTACCTTCCTTATTATATAGTAGTAGGTAATGCCTTTAAACTTTGAGTCTAAATTTTCATTTGATAAGACTAAATTATAATATTTCATGACATAATATGGAATATATAAAGGCAAACTTTATGACTTTACATATGATACAAACATATAAAACACATGTAAACACTCGCATTCAAAGAACCTAGGCATTATAGAACATGGACAACATGCTTGTTTCTAGCTGGTTTCATCTTCATTCCTCTGTCCCTTTATCTTATGTTCAACCACCGGAAAGTAGACCCGGCATGTCTTCTGTAGTCTCCGGGAAGACGATTCCGGTGGTGGATCTTGAAGAACATGATCATGCTGAAATATTAATGCAAATTTTGAGAGCTTCTGAAGAGTATGGATTTTTCCAGGTTTGTATATATACTATAAAATCATTTTGAGAAATATTTATTTGTATAACTTTAATAATATTAAAACTTGTGAATTTATTAGGTTATCAACCATGGAGTTTCCAAGGAGTTGATGGATGATACAATGAATATTTTCAAGGAATTTCATGGCATGCCTGAAGTGGAAAAGATAAGTGAAAGTTCAAGGGACCCTAATGGAAGTTGTAGGCTCTATACAAGTCGTGAAATTAATAAGAAGGATTGTGTTCAGTATTGGAGAGACACATTAAGACATCTTTGTCCACCATCAGGTGAATTCATGGAGTTTTGGCCACAAAAGCCTGCAAGATACAGGTAAAATACATACCTCCTTTTTCACGTTTCATTTTTTTTTATTGTTTGAATAATATATTTCAAAGTCAAAGTAAGAAGAATTTGTATTAAGTTTTTTTATAATAAAATAATTTATTAATAAAGAGTAATCACAATATATATATATATATATATATATATATATATATATATATATATATATATATATATATATATATATATATATATATATATATATATATATATATATATATATATATATATATATATATATATATATATATATATATATAGCTTCTTTATCTTCATTTTTTAATACAAATTAAGTAATAATGATCAAGTATTATGATTATTATTAAAATGACAAGTATTTAGCTTTATTATTATTTTTTTACAATAGAAAAAATATATATTTTATTTTAAAAATTATAATTTTTGCAAAATTATAATTTGTTTTTAGTTGAAAGCGGGATGAATGGTCAATGGTTACTTAGGATTATATTTGGAGGTGGAAGCGGCCGATAATGCTTAAACTTGTATCCACCCTGCTTCATTTTCATGCCCAATTATAAATAATAATCACCCGTTTAAGCAAGTTCTCCCTAAAAGGGAGTATATCTTGCATAAACTTTTAAGAATAGACCACTACTTTTGAAGAGATTCAATAGACCCAAATTAGGGGATGGTCGAGTTCTCAACTAGATTATAAGATAAAGAAGGGTTAAGAAGGTCTAACTGAACATGATAAGTAGAGACAACATAAAATACACCATCTCTTTTATGATTTCACTTCCACTTATCTCTATCCTAAATTAGAGAAGAACTATGAAGCACATAGAGAAAGTTATCATCGACATGTAACTCGCAGAAAAAAAGTTCTCATTCACTGAGATCTCAAACAAGATTCTCATTTTCTTCCGACCAATCTCTTCCACCAACCCATCCCGCCCAGTAGAAATTGAATAAAGATTGGGAACTTGTTCTTAAAGGAAATAGGTCATATTTAAGGATCCTTACAAAATGAAGTATGGAGAAATCGACAAGCTATTAGATGAATTGACCTCTTTAGATCCAATAAAATATACACACCTATCCCCAAGAAGAAGTCAATAAAAAACTCGAGATTCTTCCCATTGATGAGAGGAAACAATTGAGGCCGCACATCTAACTACAAGAATATTACACCAAAGACTTGAAATACCTGTAATCAATCTCCATTTCCGGAACTCATAACCCCATTTGTTCTAAAGTTTACAAATATTATTTTACTTGAGTCAAAATATTATATAAAGAATAGTTTTTAAAAATAAATAGATGCATTCTATTAATGTTTTTTTATTTATTTAAAAAGTAGTGATAATTTTATTCACCATGAAATACCAAAGGTATGTAGTATGGATGCAAGAATCACATGGCTAGATATTATAAAATTTTAACTATAGAAAATTGAGTCATGTTAATAATTTTTTTTATTTGTTTTTACCTTCACAAATTGCAAAACAAAATTTAATCTTTGAGGTCTAAGTCTACTTTTAATTAAATTAATAAAATAAAATTATTGGATAACAATCACAAAAACATAAAAAATTTCAATTGGATTAAGATATTCTTGATGGTGGAAGTTGATGTGTTCCCGGTTGACAAATACAACCTCTTTCCTAAAGATCGAATATTTGTTATCCTTAAAGTTGATTAAGAAAGTTACATGTCACAATCAAACATTGTGTCCATCACATTCTTAGTAAAACATCATACTAAGAACTTACATCTAAAGTTAGCTGGAATATTATTATTTTTAAATTTCCCTACTTTTCATTTTATTAATTTATGAAATATGAAATAGTTGATAATGAAACTTCCATTGAATTTTTCTTACAAAGACTTATGCATTATCGCAGTAATATTTCTCATCTAACAATGTTCTTCTAAAATTTCTTTTAAAATATCAATCAAACTAAAAACTACATAAATTAAAATAAACTTCCCTAGCCAAAGCCTTCTTATCTCTAATTATCAATCAAAAACAATAGTCTCCCAACAAAGTAACACAACCATATGCATGGCTATTATTAGTACAATTGGATGCATTTAATTACTTATAAGTCACATCACATGTCTATTACTCCATATGTAAATTAGAATGAATAATAATTGAGCATATATCAACTAACTACCTGCCCTTTTTTTTCAAGAAGTGTGGTACCTGTCACATGCACTGAAATATTCATGCATATACCTCCCCATTTTTGAATATATATATATATATATATATATATATATATATATATATATATATATATATATATATATCAATTTTTGCTATTATTTCATGCACAATTTGAAATATGATTTGGAATAAATTGTACGAAATTAAAAAGAAAAATTACTTATAACTTTTGAAATATAATATTAATGAAAATATAAAGATAATATAAAAAAAAAATTTGGGTGTGTTTGTTTCAAGCTACAAAATAAGATTCCTGAGAATATAATATTGGAAATGCAATAATCTCATGTTTGTTTCAAGTTAGTGAAAATTATTCTCGAATGTTTTTTATTCCCACGAACTTATTTTGCAAATGATTTCTTCTTTATTTAATTCCATGTTAAAGGGTGGGAACCCAACAATCCCTTGGGAGTAATGTCCAACTAACTCCTAACTTCTCACTAACACTATTTTATTTTTATTTTTTATAATTTTTAAATTAAATTAAATTTGTGAACATTCCTTTGAAATCTAACTTTGGGCCAAACACATACATAAGAATATTATTCCCGAGAAAATGATTCCAAAGAGTGTAATTTTATAACTTGAAACAAACACACCCTTTGTGCACAAAGTTGATGCATGTGTCTTTAAGATGTTCAAAACAAAAGTTGATATTAAAAATATCTGAGAATAATGAATACAAATTGAAATCACCATAAAAGTTGACTTACATGAATCATAATTGAAGTATTGTTATGTCAAGCCAATTAGTACCATCCACAATATGCCTTATACGACTATTTAATATTAAAAATAAATGTTCTAGTTCGTGTTGTAATTGTATCAAAAACGAGTCTTCATTTCCTCCACCATTTGCTTGACAATCTTTACAATGAATCTGGTTGATGTTTTGGAGTATCAAACTTGTGATGGGGGACTGAAGATGAACAACTAATTTTTCATACTTGCACCATCCAAAACAATATTCTCTGATATGTCTAATTGATTTAAATTTGGGTGTGAGAGTACATCCATCAATTTCAATTGTTACATCATAAAAATAACAACAACACCATGCATAATTTTAAGAACAAAAAAAAAAGCAACATCTCATAACAAATATATTTAATCAGATAAAAAATTTAAACCAAACTTATATTTATCTCAATCACATCTCGAGCCACATTCTCTCACAATTCCTAGATCACACTCTCTCACACCTCCTAGGTCTTCCTCTTTTGCACCTCCTTGGTCATACTCTCCCGCATAGTCGCCATCTCCTTTTCTAATATTGTCTCTTTCTTTCTTTGCTTTTTCTCCTCCAGCATCTTATCTACTAGCTCTTCAATATGATTTTTTGTGCATTTTGTCACTCTTTCACTATGATCTGAAAAATAATCTCAGGCTGATGCCTCGTCCGACACCACAGAAATGACCACATTGCTCATTTGTTCCAATCACTTCGACTGATAGTCATTGCATCATTGTGAAACAAAGGTATTAGCATTGGTTTTTCCAACCAATAAATCCTACAGTTAACCTAAATAAATATCCGCTAACAAATTGAATTAACTATATTTTATAAATTATAGGTCACATATGGAGGTGTTAAGTCATGCTCTTTGGATTTGTAATATAGTCTGTTGTCAGACGTGTCTTAAAGGCCCTCCAACACTATATAATTTCCCTTTTATACCAATTTATCATCTCTAAGAAGAATAAAGTTTGTATTGTATTAAACAAATCATGTAACTGTAAAACAAACCATTAAGGATAAAATAAATACCCCAAGATCATCTCACATAGTTGCTTTCAAGTCCCCATCAACCTGAACTCCAATCCTCTAATAAAATTTCATTTTTTTCCTACCAAGTAATGTCAAATAACTCTTAAAAGTCATAGCATTCTGTCTATAACACTTACCACTTTGTAAACAAAAATCTACCAGCAACCTAACACCGGTTTTGTGGACTTTGGTTAAAAAAACTTATTATGAATGACAAGTTATTTAATTAACAAGTTATTTATTATGAATGACACACTTTTTCAGCGAAGTAGTTGGGAGATACACTCAAGAAATGAGAGTCTTAGGGCTCAAAATTTTGGAACTGCTATGTGAAGGGTTAGGACTTGACCCAAAATATTGCAATGGTGAACTTAGTGAAAGTCCACTATTGCTATCTCATCATTATCCACCTTGTCCTGAGCCAAGCTTAACTTTGGGAGCTCCCAAGCATCGTGATCCTAACCTTGTTACCATTCTTTTTCAAGATAAAGATATAAATGCTCTTCAAGTCTTCGAGGATGGAGAATGGATTGTTGTTGAGCCAATTCCTTATGCTTTTGTTGTTAACATTGGACTTATTTTACAGGTATATATATCTACATATATTTCTAGCTATCATCATAATTTTTTTTAGGGTTAATAGTAGTTTACCCCCTGTAATATGAGCGTGTTTCGGTTTACCCCCACCGCTGCCAAAGGCAGGTTTTGGCAACGGTTTTTTTGAAAAAACCGTTGCCAAAAGGTAGGGAGGGGGAAAAGCAAAATTTGCTAACATTACAGGGGTGAATGACTATTAACCTTCTTTTATACTAGTTTCTTTGACAATTTATTATTTATGCTAACATGAATTTGCATTCACTAGATCATTAGTAATGGAAGGCTTATAGGAGCTGAACATCGAGTTGTGACGAATTCAGAAACTGCGAGAACGACTATCGCATACTTCATTCGTCCTACAAGCAAAAATATTATAGAACCTGCAAAGTCTTTGACATGTTCAGATGCTTCTCCAATATACAAGCCTATCACATTTGAAGAGTTTTTGAGAATTTTCATGGGTAAAGGTCCTGATATTGAACCTTACTTGCTCTTATAATATTTCCACAAAGTAATTATTATTCATTTGGTTAATCTATTTCAAAGTTTGTTAGAAATTAGTTTTGATTATGTTATTATTTTAGTTATTCTGACTACTATTGAGCTTTCTATATAAGCTCATTTGTATTCTTTTGTACTATTTGTAGTTCTATGTAAAACCATGTATGGATTATTAATGAATAAGAAATAAGTCATTTAGAACTCCCAATTTTAATCACATATTATGGTATCAGTAAGAGCATTTGAGAGTTCATTAGATTGCTTCAATATATATATATATATATATATATATATATATATATATATATATATATATATATATATATATATATATATATAGGGAGCGTATCCGGTGAGAACTGATATGTATTGTGAGAAACGAGAACTATCAATATCAATCGTCAGATTTAATTGACGCCTAAGATTTAAAAATTCCATATCAAGAACAACATACTGAATTATTTTCTATTATGGTTAACATTTAAATATTCTATAAAAAGAAATTCTTACCATAAATATTCTTATTTTTTAATTAAATTATTATTAAAATATTTTTTATAAATATATTTAATATTTAGTTAGAAAATTATAAGGACAAAATATAACTCAAAGGTATTCCGTATTCTTATTTAAATATAAAGTTTTCTAGACTTTAAATATTTTTCAATACTAAAAAGAAATTTTATTGAAAGAATATAAAAAGAAGCGTATAGATTAAAAAAAAGAAAAACATAGTAAAAATCTGAATTTTTGTGAGATTTGAAATGAGAATCCTCCTTTATATAAAAAAAATAGTTCAAAAACGATAATAATCCATGAATTTTTTAATGCTCATATTCGATTATTTGTTAGGTCTAATTGATTATGTAGACCAAATATTAAAGGTTTTCAAATTTTTCGTCACTAATTGACTTGAAGCTCTTTTAAATGATTACATTACTGCAAAAGACACATCTAACAATCAACGTGAAATGCGTTTGACCTCGGCTACGGAAGCGAGATAACGAAGGGCGTCATTAAAATCTACCCCTTATCACCTCGGTTATTAAAATGCTGAGGGATAAAGTTAACTGCACGTGGGTTCGATTCACATCATCAACATTTTTATTATTTTTAGAACTGCATGGCGCGCCAAATATTAACACTCAGTGTTTTGAAGAACTGAGGTAATATATCAATATTCTTAACAAAAAGAGAACAACAACTACAACAACAACAACAACAAGAATAACAACAACAACAAGAACAATAACAGCAAGAATAACATCAATGACACAATTCCATTAGGAATCAAACAACCTACAATGTACACTTTATTACATCAAATTATGCGTAAAAAGGAGTAGAAGGAATATCAAAGAAGGGAAAAAGAAATTTGAAAAGAGAAAGAGATGTAATCATTTAACAGCTCGAGGTAGCTAGTCAACCTAGAAGATCTTTCCAACTTCCAAGATAAGAAAACGTGGAGAATTAAAGAAGCAATCATTATAATGAAACTTGAAATGCATGAAATATTTTGGATTTAGACTTTCAAATATCAGAGAAGAGGAAGAATCAGAAGAATCAATATAAAAGTGAAAGAACTTCATCCAAAGAAATCAGAGAAGAGGCGGAATCAAAATGAGTACTTCTGCTGAAAATTTATCCAAAAAAAATCAAAGAAGAGGAAGAACCAAAGCAGAAAATAAGTACTTCATCCAATGCTGAGTGAACAGAAACGGTTGTGGCTGTAGAGGTCCAACCGTGGTGAAAAGTGACTTAAAAATAAATAAAAACGAAAATGTAGGTGATAGGATTCGAACTCATGACCAGGCACCACTTATCACCACGGTTGGAAGTTCCAACTGTGGTGAAAAATAGGCTTAAAAATGAAAATATAAAAAAAAAAACGCCTAATTGAAGAGATTCTACCGAGTGATCATTTGACCATGGTGAAGTAGAATTCAGTGGAATTACGAAAAGTACTTTTTGTATAGTAGTGAATACTTAGGCAAAATTGTTTTGCTCTAGGATATAGCCAATTTTAGCATTGGACAAGTCTTATGAAGTCACTAGCGCTTACGCAAACTAAAAAATAGACACGCCTTAGAGGCATATACTAGATAAGGATCGAACCGTCAATACTCAATGTTAACACCTATCCAAGAAGACATCTTACCTAGAGAAGGTTCTAGCTAGAATCTAAACCCTGATTTCTTTATTAGAAATTCTAACTTAGCATTTAGACTCGAGTAAGACAATTTTTAATCCTAAATCTAACATACTTGATCTTCAATTACTTGAATTACATAGTGTTTATAATTATACCCCCATTTTTGAAAATTGGAGGTTGATCACAGCCTACAAACACTTGTCATGTTCAGGAACACAAAAGATTCTATGTTTCTTCTTGATCAATATTAATATTAAGATCTTAAGTAAAGAATGATTTTCTACTTAAATAATAAAAATATTATGATATAGATGTTGTGGTAGAAAGAAAATGTGATAGATAGGATTCAGTAACTTATTGTGTAGGTAACTTTGTGACTTTAGGCAAAATTGAAGAGAAATAAAGGATTAAAATAAATTATATCTTGAGAGAGAAAAATTGATTTAGAGAGATAAAGGAAAAGTCACAAAGTCACCACATCACCAAAGTCACCCAAACCCTCTCCGAAATCATGAGGGGTGCGTCCAAAATATAGAGGAAAAAAACCCTAAATAATACGCTTTAGCATTTATCTTTTTTCATTACAAATATATTAAAGTACAAAGCCATAATAACAAACTATATGTTGCAAATTATATTGAGTGTTTGCAATAATTATAATTAAATAAGATCTCATCAAACATTCATGGCGTAAGTATAATATATTCATAGTCCTGCATCAAGTTCTTCAGAGTTATTTTGTTTTGGAAGGATCTTCAGAGTCAACAACAATACATTTGTAATTAATGCACTTCATAACAAAATATTCTAGAAGTAATGTTTTGGGACAATCGTCATCATCATCACATTCATTAACAAGCGCTGTTAAGAAAAGATAACAGAATCATGTTACTAAAATATAAGAAATGAAGGAAAATTCAAAAAAAGGATAAAAAATAACTTACCACCAACTTCCCTTGCAACAATAATTACGAAATAAAATAGAATTATAACATAAATAAATTTGAGAAATTTGTCCATATTTTTCCTTCTATGTATTAATCAAAATTTTAATATCTTTATAGTGTCTAAAGTTTAGATTTCTTCTAAGAATATATTGAATAGTTTTTAGTACTTATGTTCTTGTTAAAAGCCATTCTTAAGATTATTTTATTATTAAAGAATATTTGAATTATTATTATTAAATGTTTTTTTTTAAATAGATCAATGCATTCTGATTGTCTCTTTAGCATCTTTTGTAAGTAAAAAGCTTGCTAATCATTAAATTTATTATTTTTTAACTAAGTTTTCATTTTATTTTACGAATCATAAGGATTTGACCTATGAAAACGAGTGATACAGTGACAATTTAAAATTTCTTTTGAACTTATCAATAACAACATGAAATTTGTGTTTCTTAAAGTACTCTCAAGTAAAAAAAGTCTTTTGTTAATTGTGGATTTTGATTAGCTATTAAAATATCTTTTTTCATACATTAGATTTTCAATTTATTTATATAAAATTATTTGGTGACAGGCCTTCTTCTCCAGTAGTTTGTAGTGGGTCTTTAGGGTTTAATCAAGGGGTGGCAAAACGGGCAGTCCGCTCCGTCCGCCGTCTGCTCCGCCTTAAATCCGCCAAAAAACGAGCGGAGCGAGCATGCCCGCCAAGTGAAATGGACATAAAAATCATGTTCATCCCGCCAAGATGTCAGGTGGGCGGGCGGCGGGCTTGCCCGCCTATTTTTATTTATATTTTTTCATTTTTTAATAGATTATAAGGTTTTTTTACCTTTTAATTAAATTTTTCACTTATTTTTTAAAACAATTTTTTTATAAAAGCAAATTTTTTAACAAATTTTACTTAAAAAAATATTACATATATTTACAGATAAATATATAATATAAACCATCAAGAATTAGAATTACTAGAATTAACTAAAAAAGAGGGAATTTTGGAGGAGGGACGGGCTTTGGCGGGCGACGGGTTTTGGCGGGGCGGGCTTTGGCGAGCGGCGGGCCTAAAATTTCAACCCGCCATTTTTTGACCGGTGAATTAATGGTTAGGATTTTGAGCATGATGGAGGCATGAGAGAAATAGAATGAGAAGATCCATATCCATGTAAAAGTGACTTTGATGTGTCATTTGATGCTGATGTTCCAACTTAGGGGCGGACAAATTTCAGCTGGCCGATTCAAACCGACTGACTTATTGTAATTTTTCTGCAAACGAATTTGATTGTATCAGGTGTCGGGTTGATTCAGTTGCTTAATTTGGAAAATATATGGTTGATTCGATCGGGTTCAGATGATTATTTTAGATCCGTAGGAAATTGAACCCGACCGAACTCAACTAATATTTAATTATTTTATTATTATATATTGATACATTTTAAAAATGGAGTTCAATAACGTTGTTATGATATTACCATTTTTATAATTTAGTAATGACATTGTTTATTCACAAGAATATAAAAAAATGCAATACAAAATTTTGATTATTATTTACTTTGTGGTTTAAAGTATGACAATGATCAAATTAATGTCAAATGATATTGAAAATACTATCACGTAATAATAAAAAATTTCAATAATAAAAATATAATGGTATTTTAAATTTTTAATTATTTTTTTAAAATTTAAAAATAAATGTTACTTGAATTTTATAAGAAATCATTTGTATGGATTTATTTAATAAATATTAAACCGATTAAATCCACCCAACTTATCCAATAAACCGATCTGATCGAATCTGCCAAAAACCAAAATTTTATCGGTCGGAATTAAGCCTTTAAAATGAAACTGCAATTTACATCGGATTTAAGTTTTTAGCATGATATCTACCCAAACCAACCGATTGTTCAACCCTATTCCAACTTGTGAACCTCACGTTCCATGTTGTTGGAGTCGATCACAGTTTGAGAATTCATAGACGGAGTTGTCGGATATTGAGATGGACTTGAATGAGCTTGAGAGGAGATATGTGATGAGAATTTGAGAGTTTGTCTTTGGATTTGACAAAGATACTTATGTTGAGATTTAAAAAGGATGTTAAGAAAAAGTACTTTAATATAGATCCTCAGCAGAAACACTCAGCGTAAACATATATAAATACAGATCAGAGTAGAGAAAAATACACAAAAGCTTTGTTCACGTAGCTTGGCCAAATTGCCTACGTCTGGGACCATATAGTGATTATAGTTCCCTTTACTTATGTCTTATGAATTGTATTAGATTACAATGTTAAAGCCATATATATAATATGAGGTTTTAGTTTATATAAAACCTAATCCCTAGTTTCCCTCAACAAATTACTATCTCTACCAATCATTATCTCAACAATATGAGTTATACTCTCAACAACCTATAGTTATCTCCACAACTCATTATTATTTCAACAATATGAGTTATACTTTCAACAACTCCTAATCGTCTCAACAACCCATAATTATCTCAACAATATGAACCATATTTAACAATCAAGCACTAACATATTATTTTTATTTTTTAATTAAAAATTTAAATAATATAGTTATGGTTACTTCTGTAACCGTGGTGATACAATCACGCTTTCATGTGTTTGAACCTCAGCTCCCTCAAATAATTTATTTCTTTTACGTTAATGTGTGTCTTTTCGTTTTTATTTATATTTCAATAAAAAATAATAGGGATATCTCTACGACACTTTTGTAAAATCGTAGTTACACACTGGTGATTATATATATATATATATATATATATATATATATATATATATATATATATATATATATATATATATATATTAAACACTTAGTTTCTATTTTTTCACTGATAAAAGAAACAACCCTAACATCAACGCCATAAACATCGTCGGGAAGAAGACAACAACATCTACAAAGTGTTCTACTTTGAGGTACGTCAAATATTTTCGACATTGTTGTTGTTCAGTTTCATTTCAATGTCGCATTTGAAGACAAACTCATTCAAAGGTATTTCTATGTCTTCTTCCGCGGTAAAATCTCAATCTGGAAATTTATGTGGTTGTGATGGTCGTATAGTTTTGTACCAATGCAAGAAGGGACAAAATAAAGGAAGACTATTTTGAAGATGTCCATTTTGGAGGAGTGATGAAACATATAATTTGTTCATATGGGATGACGATATGGTAGAAAAATGGGGAAATGAAGATGAGAACATTATGAAGTTAGAGCTGGAAGGTTTGAGCTATTTGAAGGTTATGTATGAAGATTCAAAAAAGAAGAATAATAAATTTGAATATGTTTAATGTTTAATTTGTTATGAAATGTAATAGTTTAAGATGTTATATATGTTTAGGATTTAAGGTTTGAATTGCATTGTTCATGTTGAAATTGCAGATGCAATGAACATGATAGGAATGCAACTAACAAAGGGTTTCTTACGAATAATTTTATTGCAAACAGTTGAATTTTCAATTATAATTATCGTTCAAGTTGTTTGTTAGTATATTAGTTTATAGTTTAAAATGATAGTTTAAGTTGTTAGTTTAAGTTGATATCTTAAGAGAGTGATAAAGCCCTAAAGTTAAGAAGAAAGATTAAAACTTTATTACATAAACTTTCATTACAAAAGGCCTTAATAATAAAATTTAAACCCTCTAGATGAGATTAAGTTTGACCAATCATAGGATGCCTCATCCTCATCATCAGAGTCGAAGAAAATCATCTGCCTTCTTAATATTCTTCTTCTTCTTCTTCTCACCATGAGAGCTCTCTGGATTCTTTCCTCATCTTGATTAGGAAGATGGTTTTACAGCACAACAACCTCTACAACAACAACATCTTAATTCTGGAGATGGTTTTGCAGCACAGTATCCTCTACAACAACAAAATCCTCATTCTCAACATTGTTGGTAGCTTGAGCAGGAGAACTGATTTTGATTCCTTTGGATGAAGTTGTTTTCGTGTTATGGTTATTCTACTTTTATATTGTTCCTTGTGATTCTTCATCTTCTTCTCTTGGAAGTTTAAAAATCAAAAGATGCACACATAGTTTGCTCATTATTGATTCTTTAATTCCATACACTTTCTCTTCTCTTTGAAGTTGGAAAGATCATTTGCATACCTTGAGTTGTTCAAATTTATTCTACCATTCTTAAATATTCATTCTACGTATATTTTGATGTACTTAAAAATGTTGTATTGTTGATACTAGTATGATACTACATTTATTCATAAACAATATCACAATGGTCATTAAGCTTAACCGTTGTTATATGGGGCACGCTTTCCGGTTTACTACTGTAGATGTTTTGATTGGCTGCATTTTGTGGTAAAACATTCATGTGTATTCTGTTGTCTTGACTAAGGTCATGACATGTGGTGTGTAGTGTTAAAGGTTATGCAGGTTCTGGTTGTGTAAGCTAATACATGCTGTGAGTTGGATGTCATGCTCGACGTCATGACATCAGTGTTTGACAGCAGTAGCTGCTACAGTTTCTATTCTGTTTCTATTATGTTTCCTTATTTATCTTAGTCTTTATTTTGGGAAACTAAAGATTATGTTGATTGTACATCAGTAATAGAACAAATCATGGGCTGTCTTTTTGGCATCCTGATATGTGAGAAGCAGAGAATTGAAGTGAAGAATACTGTTTGCTGTGATTTATGCAGAACAGGTACAGCATCAAGATGTTCTATGGAATGTCACGGCATGCTCTGTGACATCAGTATTTGACAGCAGTTACTGTTATATTTAGCTGTCACGCGCCTGCTGAGCTGGAATATAAAGATTCAGTAAGTACTCAAAAGATGCAGAATATTCTATGGAATATTATGCAATCCTATGTGGCGCAGGTTTAAAGGTCAAGAGAATCAAGATTAGAATATTCGAGAATTATGCAGTTTCTAATTATGAAGATAAATTAGGAAACTTATGATTGAAGACCTTGTTTGTAGCAGAAGAAATCTGCTGATTTGTAACAGCATGGAGTGCTGCGATTTTAAGCCCAAGTCCAACTAGGATCAGGATATATATAGGAATCTTTGTAGCCTTGTAAACCTAACGATCATAATGTAGTCATTAGGGTTTGTTGTTTAAGTGAACCACCCAGGTTGTGGGATGGTCACTGATTTGTGCCTCGAAGCCTGTAGGTAAGAGGTTTGTTTTATTCACTCAGAAGCTATGAAGCAATGAGTGAAAATTGTGTTCTTGGAACTACGCTATTATGTATATTTAAGTTGTTGGTGATTAAGCCGTCGATGCAGTGGCTGAGTTGTTGACTGCTAGACATCGTTGCGATGATTGGGAGTGGAATGGAGATATTCCATATCTAGGGAGAACCTAGGTAGAAGGGTCATTGGGTAGTGATTAAGTGAGGAGTTGTAAACTGGGAGTTTAGCTCTGAATTGATACTGCTAATAGTGGACTTCATCCCTGGCTTGGTATGCCCCCAGAGTAGGTTGATTGAACCGAACTGGGTGAACAATTCTGTTGTGTTGTTTATGTTTCTGCATTGTTTATTTGTAAGTTCAGTTTGGATGTCATAACATCTTGCCTGACATCAGTGTGTGATTTAATGACTGTGCTAACACAGAATCTCTGTGATTCCAACACTTCCAGACTTCTGGATGTTAGAAGTAATAAATAATTGAGGGATCTGTATGTACTGCCTCAGCTAAACTGATGACAGACCAGATGTCACGACATCGTATATGACATCCGGGTTCTGTCTTACCAGAATTTCAATTGGTATCAGAGCAGGCATCCTGTCTGTTTCTGGATGAGATCCATGGAAGATACTTTCTGGTTGTTGGAGGTAGGTGATTGTTTGAACATTCATGTTCATATTGAATGGTCCCTAGAAGTGGAGGATGGACCTATGTATGGAAGACTGGACCAAACTGACCATAACAGGTGTATTCTCTTGGCAAGGGAAGATGGTGTTACTGATATCCAAATGATTCATGCGGGAGTGAAGAATTTGGGGTGTTTTATTCAGCATATAGCAAGGTACAGAGAAGAAGATTGTCAAAACCTTCATGCGGGAGTGAAGTTAATGATAAGGTATTCTTTGTGCTTATCTGTTTCTTTCTGGTCAGAATATTGGTTAGGTCTTGTTATGTTACTTGAAGAAGAAGCAAGCATATTGTTGGATTGTTCAGCTGCAATTCTTGGATGTCATGCTTACAACTGGTTCTGGGAGTAAGCATTGTGTAATCTCTGTTGATATATGGCTATTTTCTGCTGCATAGCATCTGATGCATAATCCTATCTTTGAAAGAAGATCTCTAGGGTTATATGGTTTTCAACAGAATTTGTAGCAGATTGTTCTCAACTTTAGTACAAGTGTCAAAGATACTTGAAATCTTTTCTCAAGTCCACTCATAAAGGCATGGTTATTGAGGTTGAAGAGGTTCATATGATCAGTGTTCCTCATATTCATCTGCAAAGTTGTTTGATGATCTTCAAGATTGTCAAGAATTGTGTGTTCCAAGAAGAAGGAACTGATGGCATACTGGTATGCAGCTACCAGTTGAAGAACAGATGTTCTGGTGCTAAACTTATGTAGTGTGAGTACATTTGTTTGGAACCTACTCCTGATCTGGAAGAGGAGACATCTGCTTTTTGTGTTGATTGGTCAGAATACAATCAACTGAACCTTCCATCCCAAATGTCAGTTTATTTCAGGCATAAGCTTATGGGAGTTGGAAGTAGAGCTCAGTGCAAGTGAAAGGATTCATTCAGGTTTTCTTTTCAAGACCTCTATGAAAATTCAAGATGAGCTTATATCTGGTATGTTCTTTTGATCAAAGGAACCAGATGTGTGAATTGTTTTCTTAACCATAGAACAGTTAGTGTTGAAAACTGAATACTGTGTATCGTGCATAGTGAAATATGGTTTTGAATATTGTGTGATGATTCAAGGGAGTCAGATTACTGTGTGGAATCTGAGGTATTTTCAGGAGTTATGTCATAAGTGAATCTGTTCCAGAAACCTTGTTGAGATATGGCATATATTATCCCTTAATCATGAATGATGTGTAGCTGACTGATGCAAAGGTTATTGTTTTAGGGCTGAGGTTTATTGAGGATAAATTTTAGTTGTTTTCCGCTGCATGGTATCTCTGTTAACCATGGTTTATGTAAGTATAGTATCCTCAACTGGTGTATGAAGTATGTATAGGTATAACTCATGGAGTTAGTTGCCTCTAGTAGGGATGTTGTATAATGAGACTTTTATGTACAATGCATGGATAAGCGGTGTGGAGTTTCCATGATTGTTTGTTTGAGGGGGAGATTTGGTTAACCTCCCCACGTCTGATTCAGCCTTGTGTTTAATTGGCTATTGAACGGTGTCACATGGGTTCTGGTTGTTGTGTGACACATTTGTAAGGAAAGATTCATCTCTCTCTTTCCTAAGGGTGAATCTAACTGGGAAAGGATTTAAGATCAATTGATATTTGTGCAAAGTACAAGTATTTAATTGATTATCCTTGGAAGTTCAAGATAACTGATGTTCTTAAAGATGTTGGAACATCTCTTCTTCAAGACCATGTACAGGAAGGATAGTGCAATTGTTTTAAGATCTATCTCTTTGGTGGCAGCAGAAGCATATGATCACTGAAAAAGGTTTCCTGGCAAGAAACATGTTCAGCTTTGGAGTGCACAAGAAGAAGAAGACATCATAATCTTGATGGTGGTTACTTGGATCAGTTTATTTCTGATCTAGGTAAGGAAGTGCATTGGCTAATGCACACTGTGAAGTCAAGAACAAGTGGGAGTATTCTTGACATCATGGAAATAGCTTTGCTCAAGGAAGTGGCATCCTTGGTACAGCTAGAGGATTAGTCTCTAACTAGTCCTTCTGATGACTCATGCATCAGAGTGTTTGATGTTGTTGGAAAAGAAGCAGGGATTCATAAAAGTGTGAGCTTGTATGACATAACTGCATAACTGCAGGATGGAGGTTGCGTACTCAAACTTGGTTTCACAATCAGGTCTATGAGAGCATTGAACTCTGGTTCTGTAAAGGGAGGAAGTTCTTTCAAGTGGCAGAAGAAGGAGCTGAATTCAATAGCTAGATGTTAAAACACAATGTGTTGACATTTGGTTCATCTCAGAAGTGGGTTCGAAGGATCAAGATAATCAACATATGGCAGCTGATTATTCTTGAGGATAGTCTTAGACAAATTACTTTTGGGCAGAAGAGTAATAAGTTGAAGACAAAAAGGAGGTGTTTTCTATTCACCTCTTGGAGCTTGTGGTAGAAGTTATGAGCTATCTATGAAAAAGTGCATCTTGTAATATAGATCTCCCATTGTGGGTGACTTATTGTATTCTAGTCAAGCTGGTGGCGAAGTGGTATCTAAAGATTATCAGATGGTGTTTTTTTGTGTGTGTCGTGGTCATGTCATGCAGAGTAACTTTTAAGGGGGAGCTGTACGTTGCTTTGGCAACATTTATGGCCAAACAGGGGGAGAAGAGATTGTCACCCCAAATCATATTGAACAAGTTGTTTTTGTTCATGTTATGTGATAGTGTAGCTTGTGGAACTTATTCAGCAGGTCTGATGTTTTGATGTGCTTTAGCAATTCTGCATAACTGGTAGTTTGCTAGTTGTTTTTGTGCTGCTGTGGTGACAGAATGTTTTAGCCAAAAATTTGCCAAAGGGGGAGATTGTAGATGTTTTGATTGGCTGCATTTTGTGGTAAAACATTCATGTGTATTCTGTTGTCTTGACTAAGGTCATGACATGTGGTGTGTAGTGTTAAAGGTTATGCAGGTTCTGGTTGTGTAAGCTAATACATGCTGTGAGTTGGATGTCATGCTCGACGTCATGACATCAGTGTTTGACAGCAGTAGCTGCTACAGTTTCTATTCTGTTTCTATTATGTTTCCTTATTTATCTTAGTCTTTATTTTGGGAAACTAAAGATTATGTTGATTGTACATCAGTAATAGAACAAATCATGGGCTGTCTTTTTGGCATCCTGATATGTGAGAAGCAGAGAATTGAAGTGAAGAATACTGTTTGCTGTGATTTATGCAGAACAGGTACAGCATCAAGATGTTCTATGGAATGTCACGGCATGCTCTGTGACATCAGTATTTGACAGCAGTTACTGTTATATTTAGCTGTCACGCGCCTGCTGAGCTGGAATATAAAGATTCAGTAAGTACTCAAAAGATGCAGAATATTCTATGGAATATTATGCAATCCTATGTGGCGCAGGTTTAAAGGTCAAGAGAATCAAGATTAGAATATTCGAGAATTATGCAGTTTCTAATTATGAAGATAAATTAGGAAACTTATGATTGAAGACCTTGTTTGTAGCAGAAGAAATCTGCTGATTTGTAACAGCATGGAGTGCTGCGATTTTAAGCCCAAGTCCAACTAGGATCAGGATATATATAGGAATCTTTGTAGCCTTGTAAACCTAACGATCATAATGTAGTCATTAGGGTTTGTTGTTTAAGTGAACCACCCAGGTTGTGGGATGGTCACTGATTTGTGCCTCGAAGCCTGTAGGTAAGAGGTTTGTTTTATTCACTCAGAAGCTATGAAGCAATGAGTGAAAATTGTGTTCTTGGAACTACGCTATTATGTATATTTAAGTTGTTGGTGATTAAGCCGTCGATGCAGTGGCTGAGTTGTTGACTGCTAGACATCGTTGCGATGATTGGGAGTGGAATGGAGATATTCCATATCTAGGGAGAACCTAGGTAGAAGGGTCATTGGGTAGTGATTAAGTGAGGAGTTGTAAACTGGGAGTTTAGCTCTGAATTGATACTGCTAATAGTGGACTTCATCCCTGGCTTGGTATGCCCCCAGAGTAGGTTGATTGAACCGAACTGGGTGAACAATTCTGTTGTGTTGTTTATGTTTCTGCATTGTTTATTTGTAAGTTCAGTTTGGATGTCATAACATCTTGCCTGACATCAGTGTGTGATTTAATGACTGTGCTAACACAGAATCTCTGTGATTCCAACACTTCCAGACTTCTGGATGTTAGAAGTAATAAATAATTGAGGGATCTGTATGTACTGCCTCAGCTAAACTGATGACAGACCAGATGTCACGACATCGTATATGACATCCGGGTTCTGTCTTACCAGAATTTCAACTACAACGCTCACAGCACCGTGATTGAAAGCGCTATATAAGCAATAACACGCTACATAACAATGCATGGACCTGCATAATCATATACGTATTTCAACCGTTGTTAAATGCCTTTTTCGTAGTAGTGGAAGACTTCCTGTATAACGATTCATCCTAGAAATTGAGAAGGTACACCTCATGCTTAACATTGAGAAACATGTAACAGGTCCAAATAATGTTTGAGCATGTCCCTGGTGACTGACTTGGTCAATATATAAGCTGCATTCTCTAAAGTATGAACCTTCTGAAGTAATATCTGTCTGGACGCCAGTAGTTCTCTGATAAATAAATAAATAAAAGTGTTCTCTATATATCTACAATAAATTATCAATTATAACAACACTTTCTACAAAAGCACTCTAAAAATGACAATGTTTTTTAAAAGCGCTCATCTTTTAGATGAACCATTTTAATGGGGTAATGTAATATTTTGAAGGAATTTAAAATTAGTTACACAAAATTTATTGTTTTGATAAAAAAATGAAGAATTGTTAAAATGATGGAAATTTATGGAGTATTTTATCTAAGTTAAATTTAATCATTTTGAAATGACACTAAAAATCAAAGAATTTAAAATTCCTCTCATACTCCATATAATGTATTTGTTACTATTATTTCTTCAAATTTTGCAAATTGGTCATCATATTTTCTAAAATTACAAAATTGATCCCAGAAAATTGCAAATTAGTCCTTAATAATTTTTAAAATTTACAATTTGGTCATTCAAATATTTAAAAATTGTAAATTAGTCCCTACTTTTTAATTTTTTAATTTGATCCAAAAAATTTAAATTTTATAAAAAATATTCCCAAAAATCTAACAATGAATTATCTTAAGAGAAAAGGGGTGATGCACTGACAGTGTAAAAATATTTTACACTGTCAACCAATCACGACCTTGTTAAGCGCCAAGTCATACTGTAAATTTTAAGTTACTGATATGATATGGCAGAATAAAATGTTTCTATTGGATGACAGTGTAAAGATTTTTTACACCGTCAGTGCACTACCTTTTAACTCTTATCTTAATACTCCATCCAAATAAAATAATTTAAAAATAAATGAATTTCAATTGAATTATTTAAATTATTTTAAATTTTAAATTCTTTTAAAATTTTCAATTACATCATCCAAATACACTCTAAACTTAGCTCAAACACTCATTTTAGGAATACAAACTCATAAAAGACTTTGCAGCGACAACAAGCATATTTCAAAGGAGATGGAACACATAACAAAGCACATTCATCTTCCTCATTTCTTCATATTGCTCATTTCATTTGAAACACTATTCTCTTCCTAATTTATTCATCTTTCTCATTTGAAACCCAGATTATATAATAATTCATACACGTTAGTTTTGTTGATCTAACTCCTTTTATAGTTGAGGTATCACTCTTCGTTTGTATTGTGCATGTATTTTAAAAACACTCTTCTAAAAGATCAACATAGAACGTGTTACACAAATCAGCGAGTAAATATGTCTTACATCTTATTAATTAAAACTGTTAAGTCATTGAAGTAAATTTTGGAGTCAAAACTAAGGTTAATTTAGTCATTGTCAATATTGATTTATTTTTATTTCAAACAATTTAATAATTGTCAATATTAATTGATTTTAATATAATATTTAATTAAATAAAAATATTATAACTTCTCCACTCCTATAATTTTTAGGAACCACTCTCCACTCTCTCAAACTAATCTCCACTATCTCTAATCAATATTCACCCTATATATTTTCCATTACATTCATAATGTTCAACTATCATAATTCTTTTCTCCTTTTTCTTTCTTCATAACTACTTATTGAAATGTTTTTTTAGGTTAACGAGTTACACATTATTTTTGTTATGAGAGCATCTCTCACATGATAATTGTAACACCCCTTTTCTAACCCCAAATATATCATAGTATCAAACAGAGTAAGCATGCATAAAGGAAAAAGGGTGTCACATGTTGATTTTCACCAAATGAAAATCCCAAAATAACATACATACAACATCCATAATACGCAAAGATCATATTGTAAAACAAAATGTAATCTCATGTTCTCATACATTATGCATAAACGCTTGCGGAAAACAATTCGAATTGCTATTAAAGATTTCAATGAATATATCCCATACTATATTCATCTACCAAATTCAAATAACATCAATATCTTTGTTACTTGAACATTACAATTCTAGGCTACAACGGCCTTTAATCACATATCCAAAAGTCATCACATACATTCAATATTCAACAAAGCATAAGAAATAGAAATATTCAAACATGAACATAAGTATAAGAAAACCCCCAAGTGTTACATGATCAGAGCATATGACTCTCTACCTAATCAAAACGAAACCTTGAAATTCTCCGGCTAAGCCACGAATCAAACAACTACTCTTCTGAACCTGCACGTTACCAACCAAGGGTAACATTCAAACAGAAGGGTAAGAATTCAAATTCTAAATAGAAAATATAATAATGGGAAATGCAACACAAATAAGCATACATTTCACAAATTCTTTACTCTTCTCAAAACATGCATTTATCTCCAATATAAAGTTAACATGTTCAATACAATTAAGCATCACAATTAATTCACAACCTCATATATTGATGATTTACATATATACACATATATCACTCATATATATATATATATATATATATATATATATATATATATATATATATATATATATATATATATATACACTCCACATTTCACATCAAATATGTATTAATCACATATATCTCATTCTCGTCACATTCTCTAATTCATATCAAATGATTCATCATTCCACATATATGCATATCAATCAAATTCACATTCACACATTCATACCACATAATCACACATAACAACATTTCACACCGACACGTGCGACTCAAGTGTGACTCTATGCGATATGCATGTGGATCCCTCTGTTATCATTTCCGGTCATGCCGATTGCCACTCTCTACGGACAAGATAACCACCTCGAAGCCTCATACTCGTTAAGCTTTCAAACTCCATACTCGTTAGGTTTGGGACAAGTAAATAACCTTCACGAGATTACCCAACATTGCCACTTTCAAAGACTCATGCTTGTGTACGTGTGCAACAAAACAAGACTCATGCATTTAAGACGATCTCTCTATCTCTTAAACTACACAATCACATCTTTACAATTTTGCACAACATTACACAACATGACTTTAAATCCAATATCACACATCAATTAGCATTTATCAATCAATCACATAGTTCATGACATTAACATCTCATAAGGCATCCATGAACATTGGTCATACAAGATTCATCCATAACATACACATATAATTACATGTTATTTTCAATTAACATCATAATTAAATTAAACAAATGCCCATCAACCCTACTCTATCATGTAGAAAATCTCATTAGCTTTCCAACGCTTCGAACGGCGCATAAAACGGAGTTACGGATCAAAAGTTACGGTCTTTATAAAATCTGCTCAAAATTGAACCTCTAGGTCGACGCAAACTCATTTAGGTCGACTCAAAACTCCTCTAGGTCGACGTAACTGAAGGAAAAATAGATTTTTGGCTTTCTGGACTGTTTAGGTCGACTCAGATTCTGCATAGGTCGACCAAGGTTGCGTGAAAACTCAGATTTCACCATTTTTCTCCCCTAATCCCCTCATACAACACCCATTAACCCATACACCATTCATACATCATTTGAAAGCAAATTTAGCACACATGTAAGGTTCCTAAACATGTTTCTAACCATGGGTCATTCATACAACACATTAAACATGAACAAACCACAATATCCAATTGATTTCACATAAACCCTATCATTTTCTAAATTCATGAAATTGAGAGAATAGAAAGCATACACAACATTACTCAATCCTAGATTCTACAAGAACTTATATTCAAACCCTTACCTCTTGAATTTCTCCTTCTAACTTCAAGAAATATACAATCCTCTTCTCTTCTCTCTTCTACTCTTTTGCCTCTTTTATCTTCTCTACTCTTGTTTCTATCTTTCTTTCTAATTTAGGTTAACTCATAAAATTCTCTTCTAACTCTCATTATCTCATTGGGCTTAACCCATCCACTATTCTCATTTCTAATTCCCATTAAGTCCAATAGCTAATTCTAATAAAATTCTACCATTTATCAATTAGCTAAATAATATATTACCACACAATCAAATAAGTATTACTCAAACAATAATTAAATAAGCACACAAACAACTATCAAATATCAAATAATCCTAATTAAATAAAATCTAATAAAAAAGGGTGTTACAATAATTATCATCAATTTATCAAATTTAGTTAGCTTTATTTTTATTTGAAAATTTCTTTATAGATCTCCCAGCCTTCTAGCCCGCCTCTGGTGAAAAACCCAAACTACCCCTGACTTCGGAAATGCATCTCCGAAATGCAAGAAAAAGGTGTTTTCGGAGATGCATCTCCGAAAGCGCCATTTTTTTTGAAAAAATTGTCTTATTTCGGAAGTTCATTTCCGAAAACAGTATTTCGGAAGTTCATTTCGAAATACTGGGCGTTTTGCAGATTAAGCAAAACAGCCCCCCCTCCCCCATTCATTTTACCCTAATCCTATTCTAAACACAACCTCTCTTCAAACTTTCTGCAAAAAGCAAGTGTGAAGTATCAGAGATAGCCAACATCTCATTCCAATCTCAATCTAAATCTTCCCAAACTCTATTAGTGGTAAGTTTAGTGCATTTTTTCAATTTGTAGATCCATTAATTAATCTCTATTAGGGTTGTTTAGGTTGTTTAGATCCATTAGTTAAACTCTAAACTGCTATTTAGGTTGTTTAGAATGAATAAAATTAGTTATGTTTTAGGATTTTGGGGTCTGCCATTGGAGGTTGCAGAGAAGTTCTTCGCAGGGGTGTTTCGGAAGTTCATTTCCGAAAACACCTCCATTCCCAGTTTCGGAAATGAACTTCCGAATTGTATCAGAAGTTTAATTTTTTTAGTTCTTTATGTTGTCTCGCATATTAATCGATTTCAATTGTTTTCAGGAACATGTCAGACAACGTAGCATGCATCAGACAGGGTAGAGAGACCCAGACTGCGTCGGCTAGACGCGAGCAGGCGGCGCAGCTGGCGTCGACACAGGGACGGGGGCAGGGCCGGGGACGATGTGTGCGAGTTCCCATGGAGATGGGAGAGGGTACCTCCTCATCTGGATCTAGGAGTAGGCTGGCTCGGGTATCTTCTTCTTGCCAGCGAGAGGAGGAGGAAGAGGAGGAGGAGGACGTGGCAGTGCCATACCACGAGGCGGAGGGGGTACCGGATGTTGACCCTCCACCCGGGGAGGAGGATGAGCAGGAGGACAGCTACCCGGGAAGGCTCATTGACACTTCTGTGCTGATATCCTACCGCGACCACGTCGCTCGGCGGATTTGGGAGGGAGAGGTATTTTCTATAATTTGCCCGACTACATTATTTAACCGTTTATAATTTAGACGTTTATTCAATATTTTATTAACCGTCTATTTAACTGGTCTATGTAACATACTTTTTTATTTGTTTTTTTGTAACAGGAGAGAGATCCGTTGAAAATGGTGAACCATGCCCGAAAGATTTTCAGTCTGTTTAAACCGACTACCGAGTGGTTTAACGACGCTGTGAGAGGTTCAGGGCTCAGTGGGCTCTGCATGACGGGGTACACAACCATCAGCCACGGCATGCAGGGGGCTTTTGTGGAGCGGTGGCACAAGGAGACGTCTTCTTTCCACTTGCCGGTTGGGGAGATGACGATCACCTTGCATGATGTGCAGTGTCTTCTCCACCTGCCGATCAGGGGGCCACTATTGACCCACTCCCGGATCCAGAGGGTCGTAGCCACTGAGTGCATGGCGCTCTATTTGGGTATGGAGCCCGAAGCTGCTGACTTTGAGTGCGCCACGACATCTGAGCCTCATATCCGGTTCACCACACTGAGCCGCTATTTCGAGCACCACCTGGACGCGGCGACCGATGCCGAGGAGGCGGGTGACGAGCTATTTACACAGTATCACCGTGGTTGCGCTCTCCGGTGCTGGTACATGCATGTGGTAGGCGCTGCAGTCTTTGTGGACAAGAGTGCAAGGTACGTCGACGTGACCTACCTCCGCTACTTCATGGACCTGACCACCGCTCACCAGTGGAACTGGGGGCAGCTACTCTGGCATACCTATACCAGAAGCTAAATGAGGCCTCCAACTGGAGGACGAGGCAGTTGACCGGATCCTGCACACTACTCACGGTACGTTTCATTTTAATTGTTCCGTATTTATTTATGTTTCGTATTTACTTATGTTTCGTATTTATTTATGTTTCAGAGCTGGATCATCTCCTACTTCTCCCGCATTCACGGCTTCCACATCGATCCTGCGTATGTTGACGCCATGCCCAGGGCCGCCAGATACGTTCTCCAGGGGGGGAACAATGCGGTGGGACCATACCGTGGGTACTTGGACCGCACGATGCACGACGACGTCACCTGGAGGCCGTTCAGTGACTACACTCAGATTCTCCCCTTTGACGGCATATCTCTATATTCTGGTTGGTTGGCATGCGGGACTACCATCATGGTCTGGTATCTCCTTGAGCGGTGCATGCGGCAGTTCGGATTTGTGCAGATGATACCCAGGTCACCCTTTGAGGCTGCTCCCGACACAGTGACCAGAGTGCAGCTCACTGCCATGTTTGACGATTGGGAGCATCATGTGGTACCGGAGGAGTACCGTCACATGCGGGTCACCCAGGACTGGCACAGTGTGGAGGGGTACGTCACATGGTTCTATCTGGTGTCACATCCTCTGCTGACACCCGACGCTCCCGGCGCTCCTAGGCCAGCACACGAGGAGATCCTGGAGAACCAGCAGGCCGAGGATGACCACGCCATTGATCTCCTTCCGATCTGCCAGCGGATAGAGATGCTTGGGCGGGACGCGTTGGATCGAGGTGTCGTTCATCAGGGCGGTCCAGAGGCCGTCGCCGTGATGGAGATGATAGTCACTGATGCGGGTCGTGCGGCGGCATACAGGCGGCAGAGGAGGGCCCAGGGTGAGAGGGTTAGACATACCCAGTAGTGGTCGGGTTTATTTTTTTTTGTTTTCGGATTGTATCTTTCGTACACTATTATTATTTGGATTTGAATCGGATCGGTTTGTATATATCACTTTTCTTATCATATTAGTATATTAGTATTTTCTGTTTATATATCGATTATTTTATTTGCCGTCTATCTTTAATTCCAAAATCATAAAAAAAAAAACACAGTTTCTGCATAATTCGGAAGTTCATTTCCGAAACCCCCCAAAATCTGAAAAAAGGTGTTTTCGGAAGTTCATCTCCGAAAACACCCCCCATTTGGTGTTTTCAGAGATGAACTTCCGAAGTCTGAGAAAATTTTTAAAAAAAAATTATTTTGGAAGTTCATTTCTGAAGCAGGGGTAAACTGGGTTTTTCGCTGGGGGTGACCCCATAGAGAGGTGGGTAAAGAAAAATTCTTTTATTTTTATGATTTTTGCATCAATGACTTTTTGTATGGTTCAACTTGTTTATGTTAGAGGGTTACACATTATTTATGTTATGAGAGCATCTCTCATAATAATTACCATCATCAAATTTATCAAATTTGTTTTTTTTACAAGAATTGTACCAATAATTCAATTTTTTTATATTTTTAATTTGGATGGCAATATGACGTAAACATACGATTGCAAGATATGACTTGAATATCAAATTGGCTTCAAAATGTTAAAATATATAATGAATATGCAAAGGAGTTTCATGCTCTTTTTCAACCAAAAAAGGAGAGAAGATTGTAATATTTCTTTATAAGTTCACTTTGTTAGTATTTTGTTTCTTATTGTGTCTAAGATGGAAATATGATACAATTTATAGTAAAAAAAAAAAAATTGAACTGCAAATTTGTTTACGAGTCTTGCATGATTCAAAAGTTTTAATTTATTTTTAATTACATGTTGATTTGAAATATTCCACTTTCACTAACCACCCACCACTCCTTTTACTCTATATTACATTCAAATTATCAATATAATGTATAGCTATTTTCAATTTTTTTATATTAGACCAAATCTTTCGGTTCAATTGAGAGAGTAGTAGGTTTATTGGTTTGATTTCAATTTTATGTTAGCGTTCCTTAGTTAATCCATATTTTCTCTAAAAAAATTTATAATTCTTTAATCATACTCTAAATTTTTTTAATGTATATTTGATCATATATAATATTTAATTTTAACAATTTTTTTTAGGTTCAAATAACTTTGACATATTTTTTTAATGCATATTATTGAAAAAATTCTATGTAACTTATATAAAAGAGTGATAGTTATGTTTTTTATAGTACAAACTTTGGCATCACAATTTTTTTTTATATTTATTTTTCCGATCAAATAATAATAAAATAAAAAAAAACCTAATTACTAAACTCGTGTTTTTAAATAGCTAAAAATATCCACTTGCTCTATGTTATACTTGATTTTTTTTATTACTATAAATCAATATCCGTTTTACCTCTCAATACTCATTAATAAATAGGATTATATAGTTTTCTTCTCATGGCTAAAAGATAGAAAATATACTTTTCTTAGTCATTCTTATGCACAATCCCACCATTTTACTCCATAAATTATACTATTTTATACTTTTAATTTTTTCTTCTTCTTAATTATGTTAAGAATATATTTATTTTTTTCAGAAATAAAATTGAAAAATTATTGTCAATTTTTTTATATAAAAAAATACACTCAATATAAAAACCATTAAGTATCACTATTTTAAATTATTTTTATGTTACTATAACAACTATCAATACTCCCTCCGTCTCATAATAAGTGTCTCATTTTCACTTTTTCAATGTCTCAAAATAAATGTCTCTTTAGAATTCTAATACAAGAATTATTATTATTTTCACTATTATACTCTTATTTATTAACTTTCACGTTTTTCAACTACTCCACAACCTATAATAAATAAGAGTATTTTAGTAAATGATGTTAATTTTATCATTAAAATCAACACATCAAATCATTTTCTTAAGAACCGTACATAACTCAAATAAGACACTTAATTTGAGACGGAGGAAGTACTAATTAAATAAAATATATCCGTGCATCGCACGAGAAAATCGTCTAGTATTTGGTGAAATTCAAATAGTCAATGTTAACAATATTTTGACATGAAAAATAAAATTATAGAATTTCAAATTAAATTAAAATTATTATCAATTTAACTAATAAGTTTAACTAATAAAAATATTATGATATAGATGGTGAATTTTAAAGAAAAAGTGATATACTTGAATTGGAGGTCATGCATGGTGATGTCCAAAATATATAAAAGAAACAAAAACAATCTAAATAATACTCATTACTATTTTTCTTTCTTTCTTTTCATTAGTAATATTTGTGAGAACAAAGCTATATATAATTGCTTACTATATATATGTTGCAATTTATATAAGCTATATTGCAAAAAACCAATTCTTCTTCTTCATGTCATTTGTATAACACATTCAAGTTCATCATAGTGTTGTCATTTTGAATGGATATTCTTCAGTGTCAACAAGAACACATTTGTAATTAATGCACCTCATAACAAAATATTCCGGAAGTAACTTTTGGGGACAATCGTCATCATCATCACATTCATAAACAGTTGCTGTTATGAAAAGAGAATGAAATCATGCCACTAAAATTTAAGAAATGATGAAGGAAATTTGAAAAAGGATAAAAATAAATAGCTTACCTTCAACTTCTCTTGCAACAATAAATAGGAAATAGAATAGAATTATAACATCAATAAGAATTTTACTCATATTTTTCCCTTTAGGTAAAAATAAAAATATAATTTGATCTTTTTATAGTGTCTAAAATCTATATTCTCTTAAACACATATCAAATAGTTTTTAGCACTTATGTTTTTTTTTTTTTTTGTAAAAAACCCTTTTAAAATTAGAATAATTATTCTATTATTAAAAAAGGTACTAGAATCATTATTAAATGTTTTTTAAATAGATTAATGCATTGTCTTTGTCTCTTTAGCACATTTAATAATTAAAAAAATTGCTAATTATAAAATTTATTATTTTTTAATTAAGTTTTATTTCTTAAAGGTTCATAACAATTGGACTTTGAAAATGAGTGTTATAGTGACAATCTAAAAAATCATATTTTGTACATATCCAATAGCAAACTTCATTTTTTTTATTTCTTATACAATTTTATTTGTTCATGTTGTATTTTTGTAAGGTATTAAAACAAATCATACTTTAGAATTTTAATTTATTTATAAAAAATTATTTGAGTTGGATCCAAGGATAGTTGTTTACCCAAAGATGAGATGGAGAATTTTGGAGTCCATCTGCTCGAGTCTGGTGGAGGAGTGATATTAGGAAACACTTTAACCTGTGACAGTCACACCTGACATCTTAAATTTTAAGGTTAGAATAATGTTTATAGGTTTAAATACACTTTTGATTCCTGAAAGTTAGCGATTTTTTTTTCTGTTTCTGTAAGTTTTTTCTTTTTAGTCCATATATTTCACTTTCGCGTTCGTTTTAGTTCCTAAAATCAAAATCCGCAGAAAGATCCACAGGAAACCTGCAGACTTTCCTACGGATTTTGGCTTTGGGGACTAAACCTCAAGCAAAAAGTAAGATATAGGAACTCAAACCAAAAAAAATTACTTACAGGGACGAAAATCAAAAACTCGCTAACTTACAAGGACTAAAAGTGCATTTAAGCCATGTTTATATTTTAAGGTTAAAATAACGTTTATTAGATATTGACTTGCCTTTTAGTATTTATAGTTTATATTTATAGTTTGAGACTCTAAACCCTTCTTCAAGAGACACCTATTTCAAAGAACAGTTGTCAATTGATCATGCGACCTTGTTATCCAATAGCCTAAGATAGTTAGGTGACTTTTATCTAGTGCGCCTCTGGGGTGGGTATATCTCTTGGACTGACTATTTTTTTTTTTGGAAAAACCAAGAAATTACCATTGTAAATAAGGGAAAATACTCATTATGGCCCCTTAACTATATATTTTTGGATTGTCATTTAAGTTTTTTTCATGTCACCTTAGTCCTTTAACTATTGAAACGTTGTCACATTTGTCCTTTCGTTAATGGTCGTTAATCAAATCCAAAAACACCTTCCAAGTGGTATGTTACTTCATGACGTGGATGTAAGACTCAATATAGCAAACAAAAAGTTCATTATTGTACATCTGCGTTTGAACCCTAAGCTAGAGAGATAGGAAGGCGATTTCCAAGGAACGAATTGGAAGAAATGTTTCAACATGCGTTTGAAGATGAAGGATAGAAAAACACTTAGAAAGGGGGGGTTTGAATAAGTGTAGTCTTAAATACTTGAACGATAAAAATAATTTGCACAGTTATTTTTATCCTGGTTCGTTGTTAACTAAACTACTCCCGTCCACCCCCACGGAGTGATTTACCTCACCTGAGGATTTAATCCACTAATCGCAACAGATTACAATGGTTTTCCACTTAGCCCACGACTAAGTCTTCTAGAGTATCCTGATCACAACCTGATCACTCTAGGAACAAATGCTTAGACACAAGCTAAGACTTTCTTAGAGTATCCTGACCACCACGTGATCACTCTAATTACAACTGCTTAGACACAAGCTAAGACTTCCTAGAGTTTCCTGATCAACACTTGATCACTCTAGTTACTTACAAATTAATGTAATCAAATAAGAGTTTTACAATTCTTCTAAAAAGCTATAATCACAACAGTGATATTTCTCTTAACTTTTAAGCCTAATCTCACTAATATATTACAACAGCAATGTAGTGAGCTTTGATGAAGATGAAGTTTCTGAGCTTTTATTTGAACAGCGTTTCAGCAAGTTTTTCAGAATAAGTTTGTTCAGAATTGGTAACCTTGCTTCTCATCAGAACTTCATATTTATAAGCACTTTGAGAAGATGACCGTTGGGAGCATTTAATGCTTTGTGTGTTCCGTACAACATTGCATTTAATGTTTCACGCTTTTGTCAACTACCTCGAGCCTTGTTCACGCTGTGTCTACTGACGTTGCCTTTAATAGCTTCCAACGTTCCTTTTGTCAGTCAGCATAGCCTGCCACCTGTACTTTCTTCTGATCTGATGTTTATGTATACAACGTTTGAATATCATCAGAGTCAAACAGCTTGGTGCATAGCATCTTCTTGTCTTCTGACCTTGAAGTGCTTCTGAGCGTGATACCATGAGAACTTCAGTGCTTCTGCTTCTGATCTCAAGTTCTTCTGATGCTTTCATAGACCCATGTTTTGATTCTGCCTTGACCATCTTTTGATGTCTTGCCAGACCATGTTCTGATGTTGCATGCTGAACCTTCTGAGACAAAGCTTCTGAGCGCTGATTTGTGCATACTCTTTATATATTTCCTGAAAGGGAAATTGCAATGTATTAGAGTACCACATTATCTCACACAAAATTCATATCCTTGTTATCATCAAAACTAAGAGTATTGATCAGAACAAATCTTGTTCTAACAGAAGACCCATAGTCTTGCCAGGGATTGAAGATAAATTGAAGACGAAGTTTTGAATACGGGTAAGTATGATTTGCATGTTTTCATAACATAATGAAAAAATTCTGTATGTTTAGGGATTTCATTCTTCTGTAGATTTAGGGGTTTCATTCTTTTGTAGATATAGGGATTTATGTACATTTAGGTTGTTTTTTTTTAGATTTAGGGATTTATGCACATGTAGGGCTTTGCGTGTTTGTCCCAAAACGGTGTTAGGTCAAATTATTCTGAAACTGTTGTAGAGCTTTGTGTGTTTGAATAAGGATAATGTACGAATTTCTGGAACTCAAAATTCATCACAGTGGTGAATTCATCGATCCTAAACTAAGTGTGTATGAAGGAGGACTAGTAGATGTTGATAAGTGGAGTTATTTTGAGTTAGTTGGTGTATTTAATAAGTTAAGTTATAGGGAGATTGAGCCAATAATATTACAAGGACACTACATTTGGGATGAATGCACTTGTTGATGACAAAGGTATTTTAGAAATTGTCGATCTTTACAGGGTAAACTAAAGTGTTGATATCTATATTCAACACACTTTATGTCAGCCTGATATTGTGATAGACCTGTTGATGAGGGGCCCAAAAACATTGTAGATGAGGTGGAAGAGTTGCTTAATAAAATGCATGGTGACATTGTATATGAGTTGAATGATGGCAATGCTTGTGAGGAGGAAGGTAATGTTGGATTGAAGGATGGAGATGTTGGTGTGGAGGAAAGTAATGTTAGATTGAAGGATGTCAATGTTGAAGTGGAGTCAGTCAATGTTAGAATGGAATCAACCAATGTTGGAGTTGAATTAACCAATGTAGGAGTGGAATCATCCACTGTTGGAGTGGAGGATGTCAAAGTTGGAGTGGGATCAACGAATGTTGGAGTTAAATCGACCAATGTTGGAGTGGAGGATGTTAATGTTGGAGTGGGATCCGAAAATGTTGGTGAGGTGAGTGATGAGTACAACTCTGATGACAGTGAGGATGAAAGCTTCCAATATGATAGTGCTCTTGAAGTAGTTTTTGAGGATGACTCTGATGGGTATGATGAGTTGGAGGAACATGAACTTGCTGATCTGATTGGATATGAAAGTGATGGAAATGGAAAAAGGAAAGAAAAGTGGGAAGAAGATAAAGAAGAATTTAAAGGGAGTGATAATAACAATGAAGATTTGCAAAGTGAATGTGAGAATGATGATAATAGTGGTGCTAAAAGGAAGAAGTGCCTGATTTTCAAGTTACATAAGGATATGCCCAATTACAAATGGGGGTAGGAATGTATTTTAATTCAAAAGTGATATTAAGGAAGCAATAACCTCATATGCTTTTCAAAATGGTGGAGACCTGAAGTTAAAAAAAGACAAAAAATAAAGGTGAAGGTGAGATGTAAAGAAGGTTGTGAGTGGGAGATCTATCGTGCCAAGTTTCCAAATGAGGAAACTTGGCAAGTCAGGAAGGTAAATGACTAACATAATTGTATTAGAGAGTATAATGTGAATATGATGAGTACACAGTGGTTGACCAAAAGGATTCATAATTCCTTGAAAAATAATCCTAGGATGAAGGTAAAGGATGTTAAAGCACAGGCATTGAGGAAGTGGAATATAGGGGTAAACAAAACTAAAGCGATCAGAGCAAGACTTGCTGCTAGGGACAAGGTTGATGGTTCTTTCTTAAGGGATTACATAAGAATCTATGACTATTATCATGAACTGTTAAGATCTAATCCAAGGTAAACAGTTAAACTAAATGAAGAATCTGTTCAAGAAGGTTTCTCTCATACACATTCATTTCAGACCAGCAAAAGGTATATAAACTTGATTTTCTGTTATTGTTACATTAAATTTTCCTGTTGTGTAAACTTGTTAATTTTCTATTAACCGAAAATACCTTGTTTACACTTGAACGTTAAATTTAAATATTCACTGATATTTTCGGAAATACATTTCTGAAAATATTTTTTATGCACCCCATGCAATATAATTTTATATTAAATAAAAGATTTGCTTATGTTTTAATGGTGATGTGAGATCTATTTTATTTTATTTATTTTCTTTGCATTTTCATTAACAAATTGAGATTAATTTTTTCTTCTACTTTTTTTTTTGTTTTGGATTCAACTATTAAATATTTTTCTTATTTCTTCCTGACGCAACTATATTTATTTTGATATATAAATGGTTAAAAATGATTTATTTGTTTTATATTCCTATTTGTTGTGTTTTAGATGTAAAGTATTGGTATAGAAAAACAATACTTCTAATTATAAAAAATAATAATTTACTTTTAGTCTACTTGTCTTTCTCTTCCTCTTTTCTTTTCTTCTCCGTATATATATTTTGTTATTATATTTTTATAGTGAATTATTTTAATTTACTTATCTCCATTTTAAAGTTAAAATGAATAAAAGATGATTAGCATAAAGAATTGGAAAAAAAAACATTTGAGTACTTTGACAAAATAAGTTAGAAAAAAAAACACAGACTGCATAATATGATACGAACAAATTATAAGAATGAGAAAGAGAAGTAACTAGAAAAATAAGAGTTTATTTCGGATATATATTTTCGAAATCCACCATTGGATGAATTCGGAAATACATCTCCGAAAGCACCCATAAAAAAATGTGGTGCATTCGAATATGCATCTTCGAATCCAATGGATAAAATTGAAATTTCGTCAAAAGCCTCTAAATAAATTAAAGGGTGTGCAAAGAAATTTCAACGGAGAAAAGAGAATTGTCTATGACCCATAGAGCAACAACATATTTTATTCTTTCCTATTCAAAATTTAGAGGGTGGTGACAGCCCCGACACATAATGACTTGACCATGGTCCATAACCAATTATAGAATTTTACAATGAATAAAAATTATTATCAATTTAACTAATAAGATATTATGATATAGATGGTGAAGTTGAAAAAAATGGCATAGACTTGAATTGGTGGTCAAGCTGATGTCCAAAATATATAAAAGAAATAAAAAACAATCTAAATAATACTCTTTACTAATTAAGAGTTGGTCAAATATTCTAGTTAGTATTTTTTCTACACCTTTGATTGTATATCAAGTGTAGTTGATCATATTCGTTTAACTATATGTTATAGAGTCATTAGAAGACTCTTGCTTGTGTGCTTGAGTAGTGAAGTCTCTTGTTTGTGGGCTTGAGCAGTGAAGTCTCTTACTTGTATGCTTGAGCATTTGAAGTCTCTTACTTTTGTGCTTGGGCATTGGAAGTCTAATGCTTGTGTGCTTGAGCATTTGTAATCAGATTTCGTTATAATTAAAATCCCTTGGAGGTGCAAGGGGGGTTGACAACTCCTGAGTTGTGGGAGGAACCAGGATAATTTCTTGTGTCTCTCTTTCATTCTTCTCTTTCTCTTAATTACTTTACCTGCTACAATAATAATCAAACTCTGACTTAGATTCTATCCTTACGATTAGAATCTGATAAGAGATTTGAAAGAGAAAAAGGAAAAAAGTTAACACATTTCAACCCCATATCTTGTGTTTTTCTCACCTTCATAATACTTTCTCTTTCTTCTAGTAAGTTTTTATTTTTTATTTCATTGAAAAAAATAATAGTTTTAAAGGTGAAAACAAGGTGTTTTAATTTACTTATTCCTTTGTTTAATTTCTTATGTATGTGAAATAAATCATTATAAAAGAAATATGCAATTCCCTCATCATCTTCATGATTTTCCATGAGACAGATGTTTGTTGCTTCCTCATCTGAGGATTCCATGTCATTTTCATCCCATACGATGTAGGCTTTATTAGCTTCTTTTTGTGGTTTTTCAAACTTTATTGGATTTTGATTTTGGTTCCTTCTCTAATTTTGGTTCTAGTTTTGAGGGAAATTTGGTTTACATATCTTTTCTTTCAGCATTATAATATGTAGCAACGAATGAAGATCTACCTTCATTTTTATGTTAATCATCTTGTTGATTTTAATGCTTCATAAATCTTTTGAAGTTTTTAACAAGCAATGTCATAGTTTCATTAGAGTTAGAAATTTTTTTCTTGAATGTCATAATTTGAACAAGCAATGTCACTTTTTCAGCTACATCTCGTGCTACTGCAATTTACCAAATAAAGAATCCAAATCCTATATTCAGAAATCATAGTGACTATAGGTTTTCAACTACGATTTAAGCATCTCAAAACTTTTAAAATCAAATTCTCATTTTAAAATATATCCTCATTGATCTCAAGTGATTCACAAAGTAAATGAATTTTTTTTGCATATCAAAAATATTTTCTCCAAGTTTCAGTCTAAAGATTTCATACATATGGATTAATGTGTTTATTCTAGCCCCTTTATATCATATGTTCCTTCATGGATAATTTGAAGGATGTCTCACATTTCTTTTGTAATCTCGCAATAAGAAACACGCAAAAACCCACTAAGACCAAGAGTGGTAGTGATTATATTTTTTTTAGCTTTTAAAATGCACTACACTTTTTATTTTTTTTCTTTGGTCCAATCATTATCTTTTTTTACCACTAAGCTATTAACTTGAAGTGTGGGAATAGACATAACATTTTTCACATCTTTTTAAATATCATAATTCATCCCTTCTATGAAAATTCTCATCATTTCTTTCCACAAAGTATACTCATCTCCATTAAAGAATGGGTTGTTTAGTGAATCATTTGAAGTTATTCTTACTCGCTGGGACAATTAGTCTTATAATAGGAGTTAAGTTTTGATTTTACTTGTTGAAGAAGTGAATCCAAACACAATAAGGGAAATTGAAATATTCTAAATCTATAATTAATTAAAAATATTTTTAATTTTAAATCGTTTATGTTAGAGGATCATAATTAGATAAAAGAAAAATGGCAATGAAGAGATATATGTAGCATAAACTTATTGAGAAAAACACTATCAATTATAGAGCCTTGGAGAGAGTTTGACATATGCAAACTAATTTATTAAAAAATTAGTAAGAAATTCATGATGAACTGTGACTGAATGAGAGATAAACCAATTTGTTAACTCATTCAGAAAATGGTGATAAAATAAAGTTTGCATTGTTGCTTATATGAAGGAGAAAGAAAATTGGACTGTAAACCAATTCACAAAATAAAGAATTTAACCTGCCACCCTTCACTTTATATATAGCACCCCTAAAATATGTGTGTTTTTACCGTTATACCCTTCTTTAAAGTTATTGATTTCTCGTAAAGTATGACTAAATATAGAAAATTTCAAAAGTACATCGGCAATTTTGAAATAATGTGCAAAAATATCAGAAATTTTAAAATTTCTGGTAAAAAATCACAACTTTCATGAGTTTTTATCAGAAATTTTAAAATTTTGGATAAAAATTTATTACTTTCATGAATTTTTATCGAAAATTTCAAGTATTTACGACATAGACTTTTTTTTTAATTATTGGTATTAGTTCAAAGATGTCGGACTTTTTAAAAAATCGGTATAATTTTATACCGGCAATTTTAAAATGACCTATCAAAATTTTGGTTTGTTACCGAAAATTTATAATGAACTACACGAAATTTTGTTTTCTCTTTTTGAAACTTTATGCATGGATAGTTTTGAAATTAATAAAATATGTAAGAGTGTCAGGTTTAATCTTAGGATTAAATTGTCCCTAAAATGGTACTTAATTAATTGCTTTTGGGCTTAATTGAGTCTAATTTGTTTTTTTTTTTTCACAAATGGACTACTAGACTTTTAAAAATGGTTCTCCATTTATTGCTTTTGGGTTTTAATTGAGTCCAATTTGTTTTTTGTTTCACAAATGGACTAGGCTTTTAAAAATGGTACTAGATCAATTAAGAGAAATCAATTTTTTTGAACACCCCTTTTGATATATAACTTTCTTTAGAAGAATTTTCTCCTAAGAGTGTTAAACTATTGGTTTTATCATGTGGCCAACTTCCAACTCAAATAGAGGCATCTAACTTTGTTGATAGTTTTTCTGTTTCTTAGACCAAGCCAACATGCAAATATAGGAGAACATATTGTATTCCAAGAGGTAATAAATAATTGCATAATGTATGACATAATTGGAACCTAACACAATCACAATACAATATTGGAATGGATTTAAAATATCATAATACAATGTCATGGAATCATCCAAAGCATGGAACAGTAACTGATTCTTCTCCTTTGACTCAAACTGTCTTTTGCTACTAGCTTCATAGCCTAACACCAACTTTGGATATTTCTTTGTAAGACCATGGTTTCAACACTCAACACCCACTTTTTCAACTCCCAACACTCCACATCATTTTCTCTTTCTTCCACCTAATAACTCAACACCCATTCAACTTTTACCCTCTCCGATGGTTTTTCACTCAACACCCTACCCAACCACTTTTTATTTTCATATTCTTATTTAAATTTTATTTTTATTTTTATGATTATATAAAATTACAATTATCGATTAAAATTAAATTAAAATAATAAATACTTAATAATTTATTTTTTAATTTTTTGTAATAAAAACAAAATTTATTTAAATAATTGGATACGATACAAAAGACACTTAACTTCAAAAAAAACACTAATAGAAAGATAATAATAGAGAAAGATAGTGAAAAATTTGGGTTTTTTTTCTGTGTCCAAATCAAATGAACCAAGTCTCTATTTATAGAGAAAAAAAATCATGAATTTTGGTAAAAAATAAAAAATAAAAAAATAATTTGCAACGAAATAATTGAGTTCAAAGTATTAAATGGATAAAAATCTGGCCAGCCAATCAAGACCAGCCACGTCAGCCCCTGCGTCAGTGTACATAGTGTTGAGTTTTCTCAACATCTCTCTCCTCCAACACACACTCAACACTACTCTAAACACACCATTGCACATGATTTTGCCATGTTGAGTTCAATTAAACACACCATTGCATATGGTCTAATATGGATATAGTTTTTAGCTTTTGGTATAATCGACGACACAACAGCTATATGAAATGACACATAGCTATAGGTTTGTCACAACAAAAACAAAAAAAGAGTATCAAATTTATGTAATGAAAATGATTCATATACTGCTATAGCTATTCATATTAATAATTAATATTTTTTTATTTTTTTATTATTAATATAAACCAAAACATTTATATGTATGATAAATCTTAAAAATAAATAGAATGGATCATAAAACAATTTCTTTTATTGTCTGTGAATAAAATAATTCATTCAACGATATTCTAGAATATGACTTATTTTTTAAACCTCTCATGCTTGATTTTCAACACCAACCAAACGCATCATGGATGACATAACAGAACACATTGGATGACTTTTGATGCATAGATAAATTATTTGTGTGGCATTCATAGTAGTATAAATAGGGATTTTACCACTACATATTCTTACATTCCTTCAAAAGAGTTCTCTACCTTATACTTTGTTTAGTGAGAATTAAGTGAGATATTTTTCTTCTTACTGGTAAGTTGTTAAAGTCGTTATAATGCGTAAATTTTTCGTTTTAATATTAATTAATTTTTTACTACTATTTTATTATCATTATAATCTTCAAATAATTTTATTTATTCAAAACGTTATTAAGGTCATGTTCTTGGAAAATTTTACAACCTATCAAATATAAACGAGGGTATAGTCTAATTGACATCTGAATTAAATAAATATATTTAAGATTTTGTTATTCAAGGTTTTAAAATAAGTTTATAAATTACAATAATTAATTATATATTATTATTTTTTAACATTGGTGTAATTCGACGATCGATAGAAGTTAGGCTCTTTTCGGGATTTGAGAGCAACATCAGGGAAAATTTCGAAGTGTCTTCAACAACAAAAGGATGGAGAAATATTCGTATACATTGGAACGGTTAGCATAAAATAATTTATTATGTATATGAAAGTAGTGGTGACGAAAGCTCTAATAGGGATAAATAAGTCAGGAGAGTCAATTCTCCATTATCCCGACCTTAATAATTTGATATAGGGTTAATATATGATATCCAAGGTTTATTTGTGCTTGTATAATTATTTGATTATATGTCTAAATATTATTTGTTTAATTGGATATATATTTGAATGATTATGAACGCTAGACTAAGAAACAAAATCGATTATTGCTCGAAGAAAAAGAACCAACGGTATATCGGGAACTAAGAGGACGGTCTCTCATCACTAAAGGGAAGTGAAATATTGTATTCGGTTAGGTTCTGGCTAGGAAAGACTTGGTGAACTATGTCTCTTACGGTCACCTCTCTTATCTGGGAAATCAACCATACGCTATTCATGGTATGAACTGAACTGATTGTGTAGAGATAAGGATCATGCCATGAAGGAATAAGCTAACCACAGTAAGAGTATTCATAATTAGAGTTGTTGAGACCTCGAAGGAAGCTAATTTGATTCAAGGTATGTGTTTAATTGGAGATAAACTGGTAGCAGTATTATTCAATTTAGGAGTTACACATTCTTTTATATCTACATCTTGTATTGAATTTTCGAGATTAGAACTTGTTGATCTCAACAATAAGTTGACCATTACAACTCCCTCAGGAGAAAAATGGTAACTTGTTTAGTCTGTTTAGATTGCCTAGTAATCTTAGAAAATAGAAGATTCTTAGTAGATCTTGTAGTACTTCAACTGCAATACCTAGATGTTATCTTAGGAATGGGTTGGTTATCATAAAACAATATAACATTTGTCTCCAAGAAGAGAAATTTAAAGTTTGGAGAAGATAGTGGAGAAGTCATAAAGGTTGAAGCTCTCACTCAAAAATTTATGATGTTATTCTCTATGCCAGTGAAAGAAACCCCTAGTGCTGAAATTTTTCCCGTGGTGTGTGAATTCATGAAAGTATTTCCAGAAGATGTTCCAGTATTACTACCAGTTAAGGAAGTGGAATTTTTTATAGACTTGGTTTCAGGAACTGGGCCAATTTCTATGTCTCTTTATCGAATGTCACCATTAGAACTGACTGAGTTGAAAAAGTAGTTGGACGAGATGCTGGAGAAGGAATTTATCAGATCAAGTGAGTCACCATGGGGAGCTCCAATATTGTTTGTGAAGATGAAGGATGGTTCTTCTAGAATTTGGGTAGATTATAGACAACTCAACAAAGCTACTGTTGGTGACTTGATGGATCAGTTGAAATGAGCATTAGTATTCTCGAAGATTGACTTGAAATATGGATATCATAAAATTAGGATGAACGAGGATGATATTCCAAAAACAGCTTTTAGGTCCCGTTATGGATACTATGAGTACTTAGTTATGCCATTTAGTTTTACTAATGCTCCATCAGTATTCATGGATTACATGAATAGGATCTTTAGGCTGTAATTAGAATAATTTGTTGTAGTTTTCATCGACGAAATTTTTGTTTTTTCCAAGAATAAGGTAGGGCACTAAGAACATTTGAGAATTGTACTACAAATATTGAAGGACCGAAAACTGTATGCAAAATTCTCGAAATGCGAGTTTTGGTTGAAGGAGGCACAATTTCTTGGTCATATAATCATTAACGAGGGTATTGTTGTAGACCCAAGTAAAGTCGAAGTAGTGAGAAAGTGGGAAAGTCCAAAGAATACTGGAGAGATTCGAAGTTTTCTTGCACTAGCTGGATATTATCAGAGGTTCATCGAAGGATTTTCAAAGATTGCTTTGCCTACAACTCAGTTAACAAGGAAGAGTAAAAACTTTGAGTGGAGTAAAAAGTGTGAAGAATGTTTTCAGAAGTTAAAGGAAAGATTGACTTCATCACCAATACCTATCTTACCAGATCCATCAGGACACTTTAATGTGTATTGTGATGCGTCATATCAAGGTTTTAGTCGTGTGGTTAGGTAATAAAGGAAAGTGATAGCTTATGCATCAAGACACTTGAAGGTGCATAAGAGGAACTACATGACTCACGACTTAGAGCTAGTAGGAATTGTGACCGCCTTAAAGATTTGGAGGAATTATCTTTATGGATCAAAGTATATCGTGTTAAATGATCACAAAAGCCTGAAGTATTTATTTGACCAAAAAATCTAAACATGAGACAAAGACGCTGGATGGAATTCTTGAAGGAATATGATCTTGAGTTGTAGTATCATCCAAGAAAGACCAATGTCGTAGTAGATGCTTTGAGTCAAAAAAATATTTCATGAATCTGCAATGTTGATGAAGGAAGAAGAATTGATTGAAAAATTCATGGATTTAAACATAAGAGTACATTACAATGAGCGAAGGATATTCTTAGGCGTTGTCGTCGTGTATAATGAATTTCTAAAATGGATCAAAGATGGACAACAACTTAATAACCATCTAATGAACATAAAGGAAACTATCAAAGATGGTTAAGGTGGATACTTTAACATAAGGAGTGATGGAATCCTAAGGTTTAAAGAAAGGTTGTGTTTACCTCAAAACTAAGATATTCGAAAGTTGATTTTAGAAGAAGGCCACAAAAGTAAGATGAGTTTTCATGCAGGAGCCACAAATATGTTTCAAGACTTGAAGAAAATGTTTTGGTGGTTTGGAATAAAGAAGCATATAGCAAAGTATGTTCAAATATGTTTGGTATCTCAGAAGGAAAATATTGAACATCTGAAGCCATCCGAATTATAACAATCCTTATACATTCCAGAGTGGAAGTCGGATAGAAAAGTTATGAATTTTGTAACCGTTTTTCCCAAGACTCAGAGAAAGCATGTTGCAATATGGATAATCATTGATAGTTTGACAAATAGTGCACATTTCATTCCCATCAATCTAACTTTTAAATTAGAGAGACTGGATCAGATATATGTAAAGGAAATTGTTAGATTACATGGAATACCTTCAAGTATAGTCAGTGATAGAGATCCTAGATTCACATCAAAATTTTGGCATCAGTTACATTTTGAGTTAGAAACCAAACTAAGTTTAAGTTCAACATATCATACCTAAAAAGATGGTTAGTTTGAAAGGACAATTCACTCGTTAGAGGATTTGTTGAAAGCTTCTGCTCTTGAACACAAAGGAAGTTAGAAAGAGTTCTTCATTGATTAATAGTTATTTATTGATTGAGTTCACTTATAATAATAGCTTTCATTCAAGCATCGAAATGGCCCTATATGAAGCATTGTATGGACAAAAATTCTATACACCTTTATGTTGGTATGAAGTTGGAGAAAACAAAATATTTGGTTTGGATTTCTTGCAACAAACGACAGGTCAAGTTAAGCTTATTAGAGAAAAAATGAAAGCTGAACACGATCATCAAAAGAGTTACAGTGACAAGAGAAGAGGACCTTTGGAATTTGAGGCATGAGATCACGTGTTCATTAGAGGATAACTCCTAGAACAGGAATTGCATGAGAAATCAAAACTAGGAACCTAACGCCAAGGTTTATCGAGCCTTTCCAAATTCTACGGCGGATAGGACCTGTTGCATATCACATTGCCTTGCCGCCAAACCTGTCTAATTTTTATGATGTATTCCATGCATCAAAATTGAGGAAGTATTATCTTGATCCTTCGAATGTCATTACGCCCAAAGCTGTGAAACTTAGAGATTACTTAGAATATGAAGCTTTACCTGTCAAGATCTTAGACCATCCAATTAAGGAACTTCGCGGGAAGCAGATACCATTGGTTAGAGTTGTGTGGGATGAAGTAATTGGTGATTACGCTTGGGAAAGATAAGAAGACGTGCCTCAAAAGTATCCTCGTTTATTTTAGGTACGTTGAATTTCGAGGACAAAATTTCTTTTAAGGGGGGTAGTAATGTAAGATCCTGATTTTTTTGTATCTTCCTAGATTTTACTCTACGATCGTTAGATAATAAAAATATTTTTTATATAAATCAACTATTATAATTGTTATTAATATTATTATTATTTTTATAATTATTATTAATATTTTTAATTTTTATTATTAATTATTATTAAAAACAAAAACATTTATATGTATGATAAATATAATAATAAATAGAATGGATCATAAAATAGTATTCTTAATGTTTGTAAACAAAATAATTCATTCAAAGATATTCTAGAACATGACTTATTTTTCAAAATCTCGTGCTTGATTTTTCACACCAAATGTATCATGGATGACATAGGAGAACACATTGCATCAAAAGTCATATATAATGTGTTCTTTTATGTCATCCATGATGCAATTGGTATTGAAAGTCAAGCAAGAGATGTTTGAAAAATAAGTCATGTTCTAATAAATCTTTGAATGAATTATTTTGTTAACAGGCAATAAAAAAGTTGTTTTATGATCCCTTCTATTTGTTTTTAGATTTATCATACAGATAAATGTTTTGGTTTAATATAATAATAATTAATAATAGAAAAATAGAAAAATATTAATAATAATATTAAAAATAATAATAATTGATTTATATAAAAAAATCTAACGATCGTAAGGTAAAATCTAAGAAGACATAAAAAAAATTAGGATGTTACATTACTACCCCCTTAAAAGAAATTCCGTCCTTGAAATTCAATGTACTTAAAATAAATAAGGATACTTCTGACACTTGTCTTCTTCTCTTTCCTAAGTAGAATCACGAGTTACTTCATCCCACATAACTCTAACCAATAGTACCTTCTTTTTGTGAAGTTTCTTAATTCGATGGTCTAAGATCTTGACAGGTAAAACTTCATATTCCTCCAAGTTATCTCTAAGTTCCACAGTTTTGGGCATAAGGACATGTGAAGGATGAGGATAATACTTCCTCAATTATGGTACGTGTAATACATCATGAATATTAGACAGGTTTCGCGACAATATAATGTGATATGCAACAGGTCTTATCGGTCGTAGAATTTGGAAAGGCCCGATAAACCTTGGATTTAGCTTCCTAGTTTTGATTGCTCGTGCCATTCATGCTATAGGAGTTAACTTAATGAACATGTGATCTCCTGCCTCAAATTCCAAAGATCTTCTCCTCTTGTCACTGTAACTCTTTTGATGATCATGTGAAGCTTTCATCTTTTTTCTAATAAGCTTAACTTGATTTGTCGTTTAATGCACGAAATCCAAACCAAATATCTGTTTTATCCAACTTCATACCAACATAAAAATGTACGAAATTTTCGTCTGTACAATGCTGCATATGGGGCCATGCCAATACTTGAGCAAAAGCTATTGATGTAAGTGAACTCAATCAATGGTAAGAACTCATCCCAACTTCCTTAGTGTTCAAGGGCACAAGCTCTCAACAAATCCTCTAACGAGTGAATCGTCCTTTTAGACTAACCATCTTTTTGGGGATGATAAGATGAACTTAACCTTAGTTTGGTTTCTAACTCAAAATGCAATTGATGCCAAAAATTTGATTTAAATCTGGGATCTCTATTGCTGACTATACTTAAAGGTATTCCATGTAATATAACAATTTCCTTTACATATATTTGAGATAGTCTCTCTAATTTAAACGTTAGATTGATGGAAATGAAATATGCACTCTTTGTCAACCTATCAATGATTACCCATATTACATCATGCTTTCTCTGAGTCTTGGGAAAAGCGGTTATAAAATCCATAGTTATTTCATCCTACTTCCATTCTAGAATGTCTAAGGATTGTAATAATCCGGCTAGCTTCTGAGGTTCAATCTTTGCCTTCTGACATACCAAACATGTTTGAACATACTCTACTACATGCTTCTTCATTCTAAACCATAAAAAAAATTTCTTCAAGTCTTGCTAATGGGGATGCCTCTTAGGAGATTGAGCTGCGAGGGATCCGGACATCTTTTACGGAGGTTTAGGCAAAGTTGAAGAAGGCTGATGCCGGCCTCAAGGACTTTGCGAAGGAGAATGAGGATTTGGCCAAAGTCAAGGAGGAGCTGGGGACTTCTTCCTCAAAATAGAAGGCTCAGGAGGATCGCATAGCTGCTCTGGAGGCTGATGTCGCACCTCTTGAGGAAGAACCTAAGGATCTCCTAGGAGTGGAAACTCGGGCTGAGCTGGTTTCCCATTATCGGGTGGTCGTTGATGATGGCCTGGTTAATTCCTAGGCTAGTTTTTAAAATACTGTGACTCAGCTCAAGGTTCTGAATCCTAGGGTTGATCTCCGGACGAAAGGGGGCAACTTCGCCTATACGGTGGTCGAGGGTAAGGTGGTGGTTCCCGAATATTTCAGAGATCTCGACACGATGAGGGAGTCCCTTACGACCATCATCAAGGATTCGATGCTCGAATATATGGACCAGCAGAAGTCTGGTGGTGGGGAGCATCCCGAGCAAAACACCCAGTTTGTCCTCGAGGAGCATCAGCCAACTGCCCAGTGAACTTCCTTGTTGTGTGTACGACCTGCGTGCCGTAATTTTGTAATCTTTGTCTGGGTTTCGCCCGTTTTATGTAATTCATGCACAATTGTGGCCTTTGTGGCCACCCTTTAATTTTTGTTGGGGCGTCAGCCCCTTTTCTTGTAATCAAGTACAATTGCCCTCGTGGCTAAATCATTACGTCGACCTTGGTGGTCGTTTTTTTCTTGGTTATGATTTTGTGCATGAATGTTTATTATTCTGTACGCCTATCGGAGGACATCATATGTTTTAATATTTTTGCTAAATGTTTGACAATGTTTGTTTGTGATGCCCGTCGGAGGGCATTATATTTAGTAAGTTGTTTTTAGGGATTAGCCCGATTGTATGTCTTGTTTGACGGTAAGGAGAATGTTCAAAACTATTATGATCTTCCTCTGGGCTATGGGAGGGGCTCGCGAGCTTACTCGTGGTCTGAGTTCCTTGGCGTAAACGGCCCATCGTGACTTAGGTGTTCTCCCAATGTGGTACTACGACGGCGGGGCTCGGTCGAGTGTTCCCCTTCGGGCAGATGACTTGCTCGTTATAGGAGCATCGTCATTCCTTTCGTTTTATATGATGCAACGCTTGTACTTGGGCGCACATATTTGGTTGGTACTGCTCGAGCAGTCTTCTAACTGAGCAAGTCGACAGTTTATGACCTTAGCTGTAGAATTTTTTAAGCTTTTTGGCGTTCCATGGTCGAGCGAGTTCTTCCCCGTCTAAGAATTCAAAGTAGTAGGCCCCGTTTTTTGTTTTTGGTCGTATTCGGTATGGGCCTTCCCAGCTTTCCGTGAGTTTTCCTTTGCGGAAATCTTTGTGGTTCCTCTTTAGTACGAGGCTACCGACCTCAAAGTTTCTTCGGATGACTATGGCGTGCCGTGTGGCTATTCTTTGTTTGAGAGAGGCTTCTCGGAGGGAGGCTCCCGACCAGACCTTTTAGAATAGGTCGAGTTCTTCCCTGATGGTTTCGTCGTTGTCTTCTATATCCATGGGGGCTTCAGTCTGTCTATAACGTATTTGTATTTCGACAGGGATTACTTCCTAGGTTCTGTGAGCTAATCGAAACGCGGTTTCCCCGGTGGTCGAGTGGGGTGTCGTATGGTACGTCCACAAAAAGCTGTGGAGTTCCTCGACCCATCTCTTTTTGATCTCATCGAGCCTTTGTTGAGGCCTCATAAGATGACTATGTTCACTTCCTCCACCGGCCAAATCATTTGGGGATGCTCGACGGATGCAAAGTGTTCTATGGTACCGAGTTTGGCTACGAATTCCTGGAAATTTTTTTCTATGAATTGCGTCCCGTTGTTGGTGATGATGGCCTGGGGAATGCCAAAACGAGCAAGGATGTTGCGCTTGTAGAAAACGCAGGATGTTTTGGGTTGTGATTTTGGCCAGGGCTTTCGCCTCGATCCACTTGGTGAATTAATCTACCCCGAGATGAGGTATTTGTTCTGATTAGAGCCTACGATGAAGGGCCTGAGGATGTCGAGGCCCCACCACGCGAACGGCCAGGGAGAAGACTACGTCTTCAGCTCATTGGGTGGGGAAAAATGCATGTCCGCGTGTCATTAACACTTGTCGCATTTCTTTACGTGTTCTTTGGCATCGAGTTGCATGGTCGGCCAGTAACATCCGAGCTAAGGATCTTCCGTCGAGGTGCTGGGCGTTTATACCTTCGTGAATTTCGCGTAGGACGTGAGAGACCTTTGCATCATCGATACATTTGAGGAGGGGAATGCAGAACCCTTGTCTGTATAGTTTGTTGTTGACCAGGACGTAGGAGCATGCCCTGCGTTTGACTAAACTGGCTTTCTTTGGGTCCGGCGGAGGTTCATCCTTCACGAGGAAATTGTAGATCGGAGTCATCTAGCAGTTGTTGTCCCCAACGGCGAACACGTCGAGGGCGGCGGCGGTCTTCTCAATGTTGGGTCGAGGAAGGATTTCCTGGATGACTGAATTGTTTCCTCCTTTCTTCTTTGTGCTGGCAAACTTGGAAAGGATGTCTTCCCGTACGTGTGTTCATGGTGGATGTGCTTTACTTCCACGAGAGAATAGAGAAACCCAAGCGTGAAACCTGGTAAAAACTATAACGGAGAAAACTCAGTTTAAGTTGGAGTTTCCTACTATGGATACTAGTAGTAGTGAGAGAACGGTTATAGAGATCTTTGATTATCATTTGACTCATGATAAGGTAAGGAGGACTATTGTAGCATCTCCAAGGGACGGTTATACTAGCCTTGGATATTATGTTTTTAATGTGGCTGAAGGACTGCAAATTAAAAGAAGAAAAACCTTCAAGGAATCATTTGAAAACAGGTGGAGTCAAGGGTGGTTGAAAAATCATACGTGTAGGCTTGTTAAATTACTAACGCATAAAAAGGTAATTGAAACCAAGTGGATGCAAGTGGCGAGATCAAGATTCAAGGGTTGTTTGAATTTGATCAAGGTTATTGTTAGAGTTTCAACCTTTTAGAGAGAAGCAATGGTATTGATGGTTAAATTGGTATCAACACGATTTAAAGTCAGGCTGGAGATTGTTGAAGTATGCCTTAAAACCTTTGTTGATGAAGAGAAAGAAAACATATTTTGAGATTGCCAGAAATCAAAAAGTCAAAAATAATCTGGTTCGAGCGGTTCACGGATATCGAACTCGATCGGTTAATGAATGTTAGAATATTATATTAATTTGGAGATTATATAAATTAATATAAAAAGATATTGTAAGATATTTATAATATTCTAAAAGATATTATAAGATATATTTATAATATTCTAAAAAAATATTATAAAATATATATTTAAAATAGTCTATGAGATATTATAAGATTATAATAGTATATTTTATTCTAACAATTAATAAAAAGAAATTATGATTTGTTATTAATTTGTTGGATTTTGGCTATTATAAATATGTATCTCTACTGTTAATATAATGTGACAATCTTAGAGCTTACAACAACAAGGGGGAATAACGGTTTAGGGAATTCCAAGAAAAAACTTAAAAAGGCAAAGGTTTTTGGGAAACCTTTGGAGTTATCTAAGGGGATTGAGAAATACTTCTAAACACCTTGGGTTTGAGTGATTCTTATATTAAGAGTTGGAGAGGTTGGGAAACACTTGGTAGAAAATAGGGTTTGTTCTTTGAAAACTGTGAAGGCTATTTTCTTGTAACTCATCTGTAATCTCTTGTAACAACTTTCTGATTATAGTGAATTGGAGAGATGCTCTTTCCCCAGAGTAGATCGTTTCACGAACTAGGTAAACAAACTTTTGTCTTTTTCTCGTCTTATTTTATTATATTATCTGTGTACGAATTATTATTGCTGTAGATAATTTATTTTGATAGCTACTATCATTTCCTTCTCAAATTAATATTGAATTTTGTCATAATTCACAATAAGATTTTTATAACAATAATTAATGGGAAACCAACCAAAAAAATCAATTTATAAAATGAAAAATATCACCCTATAAGCAAGGAAGTTAGGATATTGATCAACCTGTGTTATCCAATTATGAAAAAAAAGTTATTGTATGCATTATATTTTTCAAATAGTATTATAGGCTCTCATGTGTTCAACTAATTCGACTTAAACATTTCATATCATGAAGATTTTTCAAATAGTATTGTAGCCTCTAAGTTCAACTAATTTGAATTAAACATTTCAATATCATAAAGAAACATGGCAATCTGTTAAAATAATATAATAATGGAGCATGCATGATGTTGATTGGCATTTTCAAATTAGTGAGATGTCAAAATCTATGATTGGATTATACCTAACTAATAATACCTTTTTTGTCTAGCTTCAAACTGATAATAATTAGCCAAAAAAAATTCACATTGACATGTCTCATTACTACTAGCTTCACAAGAGATAAATATTTGTTTCCCCAACTTTAGTAGCGTCCTTTGATTCATCATAAAAGTATACATACATATATATACTTAGTTAATTTTCCTTGTATGATATGAATAATGATTAGATTAAACATATATAATTGTGTACGTGTTGGAAATGTTAAATCTACAAAAGAGGAAAATTAAATTTCTTAGGTTTGGTCAAACTTCTAGGAAAAAACTCAAGATTGTCTTATTTTTCAAAAAAGTCGACGGTAGCCATGAATCAAGGGAATAATAGTGTGCGTGGGAAGGTAAACGGGGAAGAACATGAAAAGGAGATGGATTGGAAAATAGTAACAAGACAAATTAAGTAAGTATTTAGGTGGAAAAAGGAATGGGAGAGAAGGATAGGAAGACTGGTAGGTAGGTTGGAAGAGGAGCGTTTCATTATTTTCTGGGTTAATATATATTTTCTCCTAGTTATATAGATGAGTTTTGAAAAAAAAATTCTTGTAAAGAAGTTTGAATTTCCTTACCGTCATTGGAAGGTTTCCTTATTTTGATCTATTAAGAAATGTAATCATAAAAAATAACGACATGAAGAGGAGTTTTTCAAAAATCGTCAACTTATGAGGGGCAAAATAGGTATAAATCCTTAAAAATTACATGATATTTAACAGGTTATTGATGGGTAAATTTCTTGATGGACCAAAACAGGGAAATCTTCATATGACAGTGAGGGAATTCAAACTTTTTTACAGAGAGTTTTTTTAAAACTCGCCTATATGGCAGGTGACAAAATACCTATTAATCATTCTTTCTTACAAAAATTCTACAAGGATGAGAAACTAAATTGGATAATATTACGATAACCAGATGATATATGCAAACGTACCAAAATACCGAAGGAGGAAAACCAAAGAGTTTTATCCCAAGGACAACAAAAGAAGTTGGCAATACATAGCTCAATGATATAACTAAAACCACCGCAACATCAACAAAAGAAATGATAAGAAGAAACAAAATTCTCAAGCATTTTTTAAAATTGGCTGAGCAAAAAATGATTAATACCAGCGAGTAAGTAGGGATCAAAGGTAATTGAGAGATTGAACGGTGAGGAAAGTAAAATGGGTAGGCTGGGTCAATTCTTACTATCCTAAGGGTTGATTAAGAGATTGAAAGTTATAGGTCAATTTGTGGGGATCATAGACGTATCTGGACACTATCTCATTTGGATCAAAGCAACTAATCTATACTAGAGACCAAATCCATTCAAAGTGAACAACTGTTGGTTTCAACACAAAGAGTGAAATTCTGGTATTCAGATTCTAGATGTCCTGTGACTTGTTGGGACATCTGATCAGATACAACATACAACGAACATATATCCATGAATGAAAAACAATGCTGGAAAATAATTGAACACACAGGATTGTTAACCCAGTTCGGTGTACAACAACACCTACTCTGGGGGCTACAAAGCCATGAAGGAAATCCATTATTTGCAGTATCAATTCGAAGCTAAACAACCTCCGGTTTATAACTTCTCACTTAATCCCTACCCAGTGCAACTTCTACCTAAGAACTTTCTAGATAAGAGAAACCCCTCTCACTTCCAATCACCGCAGTGATGTCCATAATAACTACCATAGTTACTGATATTAACGACACTTTACCACAATCTTCAATTACAAACAATACACGATTAAGACTCCCTTAATCAACAAATACTTGATCTTACTTAAAAGCTTTTATCAAGAGCAATAACTTGAAACACAAGCAACATACACTTAGATAACTGTATCAATGATACCTAAGTGACACACATACTTTCAATACTTAACAGCTTATGAATGCATGATAGAACTTACAACTAAAAAACCAGTCCTGCTCTTCTATGAACATGAAATTAGAGAGGCTCATAATTTGCATACAAACCCTAACCTATTCCCGTAAGCTATGCTCTTCAATCATGTTTGTAGTCTTCTATTTAAAGCACCCCTCTATTATGGACTTGGGCTTTAAAACGCAACAGAGAGACTGCTAGAAATTTGCAAGAATATTCTCCTTAAAAATAGGTCTTCAATCATTAGTTTCCTAAATATTCTCCATGTGTAGAAACCATACAAGTCTTCATAACCTATAAAATCTTTCATCCTCAGATTTAGCGCCAGATTGGATTTCTTAATATTCTCCAAATATTCTGAACCGGTAATAACTTAACCATAATCCAAAAGTCCAACTTAACATCTAGTCATGATGTCAGATGATCTTACATAGGACATCTTATTCGACATGTTACACTAGATGCAGTTGATAGAACATCTTGTTCAACATAAAGTCCAGCATATATATTCTGCAGTTTTAACATTCTATATGACACATTGCTGTCTAGTTTGTTTTACTAAAATTAATGTCAACCATACAAATAGGGAAGTAACAAAGATTCCGTTCTATTTGTTGAATAGTTAGTGAGATATGTTTACATGATCTGACAGATCAACAAAACCTGATGAATATGGGTCAATTTTTTCGGTAATCATAGAAATTATATGTTGATGTCAATACTGAATAGGAAGTGTTATTCTTAAGAAATTTAAAATATCGAATTTTAAAAAAGTTAAGCAGTTGTAGGTGTATGTATGCCAAGATTTGGAATTTTATTACTATATGGCATTATGCCAGTTGTCTGTGTGCTTTCGTAGACAAAAAGGGTAGTATCATTAAGCATTTCCCTAAAATTTGATAAAAATAATACTAACGACTTTTTCTCAATTTTATTTTGTATTTGGGCGATATTTTGACATTTCTCCTTTTTGGGATTTCTCTATGAAAATTAGGAAATTTGATTTCTCTCTGAAAAAATAGGTCATGGTTCTAATGTTTTAGACTAACTCGGTTGAAGAAGCGAGGTAACGAAGGGCGTAGTGAAAAGTAATGAGTTAACAACTCGGTGTTTAAAACATCGAGGTAAAATTTTATTAGCGCATGGGTTCGAACCCCAATTTATGAACTTTTATTATTTACAAAAACTATCGCCTTTTTTATATCGGTTTATCATAAAAACTAAGGGGTGTTTAGGTTTTTTAATAAATCTCGTTACAGTGTTTACCATAACATTACATTTTTTAATAAAACTCGTTACAGTGTTTACCCAGAATATCACATTAATTATCCATGAAGATCATATGTTGGATCTTTAATTCCTTCATATTTTGGGCAAGATCAAATACTGAGAAACTCTTTTCTCAAAACAAAACAAAAGAGTTTGTTAAAGGATATTCTCTGTGGATCTTGCATGTATTTGTTTCCGGTGAAAAAAAGGGTAAGATAATTAATATCAATAATCAAAAATATTTTTGGTTCAAACAAAAATTTAATAGAACAATCTTTGAACCCTGGTGATTTTCTGCTCTTGCAATCCATCGTAGAGAGTTTTTCCTAGTTTCCTTAGGTTTCAAGCGCTTCATATGTTTCATTTAGATTTTCAATATCATAAGAGAACTTATATAATGGACGTCCCTTAGGTTTCACGCGGACCACTAATAGTGGATTCTTAAGCGTTGATAACTTTAAATGAACGACAAAGATTTGTTTAAGACCGTTGATTGAGAATAGTGAGAAAAAACACTTAATTGTCATCTCGGTTTTTAAAACAACTGAGAATGATTACGTTGTTTAGCCAAAATATTAAAAATACATTGTATGCAACAAATCTTCGCAGAATATCAAGATTGTTTATCCAGAATATTAAAATTACAGCATGAGCAGGTCACATACAATATTTGTTGCATACAATGTATTTTTAATATTTTGGGTAAACAATGTAACCATTTTTGTAAAAAAATAATTATTTTACTCTAACCCCTCGGTTTTAAAAAAAAATCGAGGGGTTAGAATATTTTTTAAAAAATGGTTACATTGTTTACCCAGAATATCAAAAATACATTGCATGAAGCAATTCTTCGCAGAATATCAAGATTGTTTACCCAGAATATCAAAAATACAACATGTCCAGGTGCCATAAAAATGTTAGAGATCTACACTTAAATGTCAAATCTACCTTCACCAAGATTCATTGATGATCCTATCATTATCGCTGCTTTCACTAGCGTATACAATCTTGATGCTTTGAATGCATCAAACTTCTAATAAGGTGTTTGCTCCAAAAATCGAAAATTGTCTTTTCAGCACTTGCAATCCATCAGTAAAGACTTTTAGGAATAAATCATAGTTGTTCAAAACCTTTAACAACATCAGCACCATTGTTTGAGATGGATTGCAAAAGCTGGAAAAAAATATTTTGTTCAAGGTAAAATAACATTTTTTTTTTCAGTTTCAAAATCCATCCTAAAAAAATAATGCATTTGACAATGGGGCGGCTACAAATAAGATAGCATTGGGTAAAATAATGCATTTTACAGTAAAATCTGATTATTTTATCCCTCCGATTATCAAAGAAACCGCAGGGTTAAATCATATATATATATATATATATATATATATATATATATATATATATATATATATATATATATATATATGGCGCGTCTTGAAATAAAAGCTCAGTTTTTTCTGGATGACGTGAAATTTTCGTCATAAAAGCACTAGTGCAGGAAATACTTTTTACATCGGGCGAAAAATACTTTTTATATTGGGTCTAAGTCTGATGTAAATCCAAGCGATGTAGTAAATCAAAGACATTTTACATCGGGCAACAGTCCGATGTGAAAAATCCACATACCACATCGGCTGAATGTTAGGTCTGATGTGAAATAAAATCCAATTTAAAAAAATGCAATATTTAACATCAGTTTCTCTAATGACCCGATGTAATATATGTAACACCCGTATATTTTAATTTTTAATTTAAATGGAAATTTAATTAATAATTAGAATTATATGTGGTTTGTGGGATTTAATTGGAAAAGGATGGTTTATGGTGTTGGGCCATGGGTGATGTTAAGGCATGAGGGGGTGTTACGTTAGTAAAGGTCTTATTCCAATTAAAGTTTATTTTTATAAAATAATAAGAATTGGGAATAAGGGAAAGGAACGTAAAAAGCAGAGCAGAGGAGATGAGAGATTGGAAAGCTGGTACGTGAAGAGGAGCAATGGAGGGAGAGACCAATCAAGAATCTTTGGCTAAGGTAAGGGGGGACTCTCCGGTTATCATCTATTATCGTGTTCTTAGATAATAATATTGATTAGGGATGTTGTTGAGTCAATTGGATTATATGTCGGGTTTAGGGAGGTTATGAATTGATGAAAATTGCATGGATTATTGATTGATTATGTGTTGTTTTGATGTGTGATGATGAATAATGATGCAATTGATGATTAACTGCCTGTATATGACGTTTAGAGTCAGTTTTGGACTCAGATTGAGTCAGATCGCATTATCTGACGCAGACCCGAAAATCTGTGAAATCGCCAGTTCGCGCCGCGTCCCCTTGTTGGCGCCGCGAAGGCGTACTTTTTCCTCGTATTGCGCCGCGTGCATAGGTTGGTGCCGCGAACGTGTTGGTATGCTTCAGGTCGTGCCGCGAAGTCTTGGTTGCGCCGCGTGCTGTAGCGTTAGTTGTTTTCTTGAAAAGTTAAATGATGTGTAACTTTCGAACCGTAGGCCTGTTTTTAGTGCCGTTTCGAGCATGATGAATCTTATGAGATAGCCTATGTTTTAAATGATGGAATGAGGCGTGAATCCAATTATTTTTAAATATGATTTTATTTCTTGGTGATTGATGTATTGTACATATATGTGATGATGTATGTTAAATACATGCTATGTTGAAATATTAATCATGTGACGATCTGTTTAATTGGATGATGTATTGTTGACATATATGATGAAATGTGACAATATATGATGTTGTTTTGAAAACATTACGATGTGATGATTGTTGAGAATTATATGATGATGATTGATGATTTGTGAATCTTAATATGCTGTTAATATTAATATGTTGATTGTGGTGATTGCATGTGAATGATTGAATGATGCATGGACATGTACATACTTGTTTGTGATGATATTGGTGGGATGAAATGAGACGATGTTAAGCATCGGATCGGTGATGATATCAGTATGTGATATGTGTGCATTCATTCATAAATCATTTACATTGGATCCCGTTGATGAGTGGATCGTTGGTGACTAATTCCCATTGTGCGGAGATTAGTAAGCAGTCATCGTGTGCCCATGGGGGTGTGAGCGATGAGGTTAGTCGTGTGCCATGTGGGGTGGGAGCGACTTGAAGGGCAGTATCGCAGAGAGAAGTCCTGTGAATATGATTCACGAATTTTGGTACCACATGCATAGTGTCAGTTCATACATATGCATACGTTTATAACATGATTGGAAGTATTCCAGTGTTATACATATTGATGACGTGTTGGTTGTGTGTTTTGTTGAAATAATGTTGAGTATGCTTGTCTGTTTGAAAGATGTGTTTTGTCGACGTTTGTGTAAATGATGGATGTTCCTGATAATCTGAATATGATGAATTGGGTGAATAATATAACTATGATGTGTTGTTATTTAAGATGCAATAACATTTGTTAACTGTGATGAGACTCACCCTTACTGTTGACATTTTTAGATTGAGGATAGCTGCTTTCGACTTGGTGAGGATTAGCTCATAAGTCGGTTTAGTTGTTGTGTCGGTGTCATGCTCTGATATTGTAACACTGGGGGAACGCGATGTTTTGAGTTTCGATTATAACTCTATTGTTTATTTTATTTGAAGTCTGATACATTAATGATGTAATGTTGACTTGATGATTTGATTCCGCTGTGTAAACATGATTTTTATCTAATGAGTTATAATTTCAGACGTTTCAGTGAATGCATGACATATGCCGAACGTGTGTTTTCTTTTATTTTTGAATTGTGACACCCTTTGCATGTTTACTCTGATTTAATTTTGTTAATTGCCGTGGGGTATTAGAGGGGTGTTACAATAGTGGTATCAGAGCCTGGTTGGTCCGGCCGGCCAATTGTTGAGTCAGTTGAGTTGCACGACAGTTGTATATTGTCGGCATTTTATTCCTTGGTACGCGACATGTGAGTGAATCACTGTCGGTACTTGGTTGTTTGTTGCAGGTGTTGGATTGAAACAAGTGGGGGAGAAGCTTCGCTTCTCGGTTATGTTTTAGTTGTAAGATGATTGATTTAGTAGGCTGTTGTTGGCAACAGTGCAAGCGTTGTGGAAGTTTGTTGTTTCCCGAATTGAAGGTGACTTGGAATTAAGACTTGACTGGTAATTGAGTTGGGACATCTTGAAGGAAGATGATTAGAGGTAATTGACAGTTATTGTAAGAAAAGGAAATTGGAAAGTTGCGATGTGTCAGCTCTACTGGTGTACTGCGAAGATGTCAGTTGAGTAGCTTTACGTCTCGGAAGAGATTCAGTTGCAAGTTTGCAAAGAGGATTGCTGTCGTAATGTTTCAGAAATCGCACTTCGGCGATAGGATGTGTTGCTCAAATTATAAGAATGTTTGGAAGTGAAGAGATATGATAAGGAGCTGTTTGGAATGTGATCGAGTTGAAGAGAATGAGTTTTGGAGAGAGATTTTCGTAAGCAAAACGCAGGAAAGTTGCTGAATAGATGCGGAACTTCGAAAATTCATAACTGGAGTTCTGGACATCCGAATTGAGTTCCGTTTGAAGCGTCGGAAAGCTAACGAGATGAACTTTGTTATAAAAATAGTTGCAGCAGCTGTAACATATTTAATTGTGACAGGATTACGTTGGAAAGAGGTGAAGTTACGGTTACTCTGGTTCTTATAACTAGACTTGTTTATTGGTACTGCACGGGATGTCAGTGTCAGTGTTGAATGGATCGAAGGAATAATTAGAAGGTTTATTGAGGAGTAATTTTAAGAATTGAATTTACCAATTGAGGAGTTTTTGATATATCGTATAGAGTGTCGCTGCATGATGTCAGTGTTGCATTTTTTGGGCGATGATTGGAAAATTCATATCTTGAGTTTCGAGTGTCGGATTAATGTGCCGTTTGGACCTACGAAGAGGAGAGATTACGCTCTACCTTATGAGAGAGTTATAAATACAGTAGATTAATCCTATGAAGAGATATTTTGAATTCGGTTAAGGAAGCGTGGAACTTGTTGAATAGGGATGCCTACTACCGATTATTTGAAACGAAGTTGAGTAGGACATGTTGTTGATGAATAAGTCGATGAGATATTCGGTAATAAAGATGATTTGAGTGCCGATGGATTTTAGTGAAGAGTGAATTAGTAGGAAAGATGGAATAAACTTTAGAACTCTTGGAATCGTATTTGTGATGGCAAAGTAACGATAAGTATAAAAGAAGAATTGTAGGGAATTACATTTGTTGACGTGAGGAAGACTTTGTTGAGATTCCTAGTGGGATGATATTTGGACGTGAAGGGTGTAATAGAATTTGGATTAAAACCACGAGTTATGAATGTTGTCTTGGTCTTGCAGGTTAATTGTATGGTTCAAAATTCGAAGTGTTTAGTGATCATAAGAGTTGAAGTACCTCTTTGATCAGAAAGGGCTTAATATGAGGCAGTAGAGATGATTAGAGTATATTTTTTTTAGATTAGGATTTTGGTTTGAATTACCATCCTAATGAGGAAAATGTTGTGCTATTGTGTTGCGTAAGAAGTCTTTAAAAATGTCGGTGCTAATGGTGAATGGGTTGGATTTAATTGGACAATTTTGAGACTTGAGTTGGTATGTGAAGGAACTCGTAATAGTGTTAGATTGGGTATGCTAGAAGATTACTAGTGGTATTCTTGACAGGATTAGAGAAGGTCAGGAAGATGATGTTGAGTTGATCGATAGGTTGACTTTGAATTACCAAGGTAAAGACGGTGAATTCAGAATCGACGAGAATGGTGTAATGAGGTTGAGTGATTGGATTTGTGTAACTTGTGTTTTGAGCTTCAGAAGGATATTCTAGAAGGACACCGTAGTGAATTATTGGACTATGACAATGTTAATGAGTTTGGGTGCAAACTCGGAAAGGGACACTATTATGTAGTAACGACGGTTTATGCTTAAATATGATTTTCAACTAATATTGAAAAATTTAGGACTTGATCACCCTAAATCTCTTGTTGGTAGTAGATGGAATCATATAGAAGAGATAAGCTTGTTTTGTTACCTTAATGGTTTAAGATGTGATGAATACTAAGTCGTGAGAATAATCACTCACTATGTTGTGTGAACTTATGAAGGGGTGAATATGAAAGAGTGCAACACGATGGACAAATGACTTAAGATGGGTAATCAGAGTCGCACAGTGAAAGTGTGATGTGAAGTAGTGTTATGAGTACTACTCGCGGGAAGTAAGGAATTAATATGTCGGAAGCCTACATAGAGAATATGTATTGATCTATCTGTTGGATTTAGAATCCAGTGGATGTAAGGATGTCGTGTCGAAGAATTATAACTCTTGTGAATAATTGCCGGGATGATGAATATGTTATTACGGTTGTACGTAGTTAACGAGTATGTATTCGGCGAAATGAAAACGAAGAGTTGATGCTATATGACGTTGTAATAATTTTGTGTTGTTGTTAAGGGGTTATTGTAGATTCTAGATATAATGAGGAATTATACTCTATGAAGGGAGGAATTGATTTAATTCTTAGAAAAGAGCGAAACTCAATTTGAGTTGTTTTGTAAAAAATGGTATATTGAGGCTGATGAGTGTAATTATAACTACTTGTGCGTACTCGTTCCGATGGCCGGAATGTTTAATAGATGTAGTAACTCAGGAACTTGTTTTTGAGTGCGAGTAAGTATTACTGAATGGTAAATTGGTACCATGAATGATGAAGAATGATTCTTGGACGAATGAGTAGAGAGAATCGGAATCGGGTGAAACTCAGAAATCTATTTGGTATAGATGATTGTGATGAGTAATCAGAGTAGTGCGGAAAAAAAAACGGAATGTAAAGTGTTGGATAATCGATGGCTTGACTTAAGAGGAGTCAGATAATTGGAATTCAATATTATAGGAATATGAGTATTGAGTTTCTTGAAGGAAGCAGTTGGTGAAAAGTGTAAGTATTATTTTATCGCTCAGATGGAAGAGTATGTCTAAGGTTGGTATGTTTGGTAGATGGTATGCATTACTGCATTGGTGATCAAGTGTGATCATACTATAAACTGTGTAATTGTATTACTCGGTTGTTGAGCGTATTGTATAGGTTGTAACTCAAGGTTCTGTTGTTGTTAACCTTTTGGAGATATAGCGAGTAGTATACTTTTGAATGGTCAAATGCAATGTAAGGACTGAGATTTGAATGTATGAAACATGTTTCCTGTTGGTTATGTCAGATGGATTTTGAGGATTAACCGATGGTAATGTTAATTGGGAGCTGGAGAGTCAGGTGGAGGACTCTTATACGAGCTGGTTACTTGAGGTGTGTTTTCGAGGACGAAAACTCTTTTAGTGGGGGAGAGTTGTAACACCCATATATTTTAATTTTTAATTTAAATGGAAATTTAATTAATAATTAGAATTATATGTGGTTTGTGGGATTTAATTGGAAAAGGATGGTTTATGGTGTTGGGCCATGGGTGATGTTAAGGAATGAGGGGGTGTTACGTTAGTAAAGGTCTTATTCCAATTAAAGTTTATTTTTATAAAATAATAAGAATTGGGAATAAGGGAAAGGAACGTAAAAAGCAGAGCAGAGGAGATGAGAGATTGGAAAGCTGGTACGTGAAGAGGAGCAATGGAGGGAGAGACCAATCAAGAATCTTTGGCTAAGGTAAGGGGGGACTCTCCGGTTATCATCTATTATCGTGTTCTTAGATAATAATAATGATTAGGGATGTTGTTGAGTCAATTGGATTATATGTCGGGTTTAGGGAGGTTATGAATTGATGAAAATTGCATGGATTATTGATTGATTATGTGTTGTTTTGATGTGTGATGATGAATAATGATGCAATTGATGATTAACTACCTGTATATGACGTTTAGAGTCAGTTTTGGACTCAGATTGAGTCAGATCGCATGATCTGACGCAGACCCGAAAATCTGTGAAATCGTCAGTTCGCGCCGCGTCCCCTTATTGGCGCCGCGAAGGCGTACTTTTTCCTCGTATTGCGCCACGTGCATAGGTTGGTGCCGCGAACGTGTTGGTATGCTTCAGGTCGCGCCGCGAAGTCTTGGTTGCGCCGCGTGCTGTAGCGTTAGTTGTTTTCTTGAAAAGTTAAATGATGTGTAACTTTCGAACCGTAGGCCTGTTTTTAGTGCCGTTTCGAGCATGATGAATCTTATGAGATAGCCTATGTTTTAAATGATGGAATGAGGCGTGAATCCAATTATTTTTAAATATGATTTTATTTCTTGGTGATTGATGTATTGTACATATATGTGATGAGGTATGTTAAATACATGCTATGTTGAAATATTAATCATGTGACGATCTGTTTAATTGGATGATGTATTGTTGACATATATGATGAAATGAGACAATATATGATGTTGTTTTGAAAACATTACGATGTGATGATTGTTGAGAATTATATGATGATGATTGATGATTTGTGAATCTTAATATGCTGTTAATATTAATATGTTGATTGTGGTGATTGCATGTGAATGATTGAATGATGCATGGACATGTACATACTTGTTTGTGATGATATTGGTGGGATGAAATGAGACGATGTTAAGCATCGGATCGGTGATGATATCAGTATGTGATATGTGTGCATTCATTCATAAATCATTTACATTGGATCCCGTTGATGAGTGGATCGTTGGTGACTAATTCCCATTGTGCGGAGATTAGTAAGCAGTCATCGTGTGCCCATGGGGGTGTGAGCGATGAGGTTAGTCGTGTGCCATGTGGGGTGGGAGCGACTTGAAGGGCAGTATCGCAGAGAGAAGTCCTGTGAATATGATTCACGAATTTTGGTACCACATGCATAGTGTCAGTTCATACATATGCATACGTTTATAACATGATTGGAAGTATTCCAGTGTTATAAATATTGATGACGTGTTGGTTGTGTGTTTTGTTGAAATAATGTTGAGTATGCTTGTCTGTTTGAAAGATGTGTTTTGTCGACGTTTGTGTAAATGATGGATGTTCCTGATAATCTGAATATGATGAATTGGGTGAATAATATAACTATGATGTGTTGTTATTTAAGATGCAATAACATTTGTTAACTGTGATGAGACTCACCCTTACTGTTGACATTTTCAGATTGAGGATAGCTGCTTTCGACTTGGTGAGGATTAGCTCATAAGTCGGTTTAGTTGTTGTGTCGGTGTCATGCTCTGATATTGTAACACTGGGGGAACGCGATGTTTTGAGTTTCGATTATAACTCTATTGTTTATTTTATTTGAAGTCTGATACATTAATGATGTAATGTTGACTTGATGATTTGATTCCGCTGTGTAAACATGATTTTTATCTAATGAGTTATTATTTCAGACGTTTCAGTGAATGCATGACATATGCCGAACGTGTGTTTTCTTTTATTTTTGAATTGTGACACCCTTTGCATGTTTACTCTGATTTAATTTTGTTAATTGTCGTGGGATATTAGAGGGGTGTTACAATATATAGGTATTAACATCAGTTTCCCCAATGGTCCGATGTAATATATAGGTTTTATCGGTTTCCTCAATGGCCCGATGTAATATGTCTGCTATTTTTTAGCGAAATCAAGGTGTTTTTTCTGTAATTTTTTTGGTACCTAATTTTTCATATTTTTCCAACATCACACAAGCCACATTTAGGTCTCTATTTTTCAAATTTTTCTCACATCACACAGACCACATTTAGGTCATTATTTTCATATTTTTCTAACTAGTAAAGGATAATTTCATTGCACCAAATAGCTAGGATCCACATATATTCTTCAAAATGAACAGTTGATTTACAAAAGTATTAATCTAGAATACACACAAGTGTACAAAATTATAAGGAAATGAAAATAGAAGAGCTCTTATAAGTATTAATCATGTTCACTGAATGCACCCACTTCATTTTCAAAACATACTGATATCTCAACTTCATGTTCACTTCACTGAATGACAAGGTTGTGGCGTTATTTGTTATAGTGCTCGCCATCCGACTGCCTAAACACCCTTCAAGTAAAGAATTCCTCCCTTACCTCGAGATTGATGACCGATGAAGTTTTCCTTCTCTTTGATATTTATCGCTCTCCCTTTCTCCCAAACTCTGCCTCCTGTCTCTTTTCCCAAGACTATTTTAATCCTTCAGTTTTTCTATTTGTTTTATCCTAATCCCCTTAACACCCTCTCTTATTCCCAACACCCTCAATAATTCTATTTTCTTTTAAAAATCTAATTATATATCATTTAAATAAATAACAATCTCAATAAAAATATATTATTTTTTAATTTAATAATTCTCTAATTAAATTAAAATTACATAATTATTTAATTATTCTAGTTATTCTAATAATAAGTCTATAATTTTCGTCAATTTCTCACCACATTCCCTATCTCTCTTGATCTAACACCTTTTTCTATCTATTTTCAATAAAAAAACTCTATAAGAATTATTCTCAATAAACTTAACTTTCAAATAATTAAGAATTTCAATTGTTTTCTCTCAACTCTAAAACACTACTAATTTTAATTAGATTAAATAACTAGCATAATTTAATTAAATCTCTTCCCTCCCTAATTAATCCAATAAACCACCTATTTCACCCTAATAATTAAATTAATTAACTAAAATTGTGGTTTTATAATACACGCCAAACTCAAGTGCCCTTAAATACTCTATAAACTTTGCCACACACTATTTCATGTTTCGAGAATAGCTCACAAAATGTCTCAAAGATGGAACCGCGTTAAATGCGATTGTTCCCCGTTACTTTCTCAAAATTGTTGTGTGTTTTTTGCTCCTCGGAGGTGTTGCACCCCAATTTTTTACCTCTGAGATCCCATCATTTTCTAAGTGTTATGATCATTATTGTTATACCCCAAAATTTGCCCACGTTTTTTTTCAAAGAGAAGTCAACAGACTTCTGTCTAAAAATTTGGAGTTTTATACAATCTTGGATTTTTATTTCATAAATATCCTGATTTTATGAATACTCAATTTTTAGAATTTTTTATACAGTATTTTGGTTCGCTGTTAAATTTATTCTTACATAAACGCCAAATACTGTTTATCACTTCATACACTGTTTATTTGAGATTTATTTTCAGATAAATAATGCTGACGCAGTTGGTACAGAATTAAAATTTGCAGGCGCGGAGTCCGGGTTTCAGATTATACTGCCAGTTACCAGTCAAACCCGCTATCAGCGCAATTCTCCGTGTTTGTACCATCAGTCAAATCAATCTTCCGCACTTCAAATTTCCAAGATTTTTGTTCTAGAAGTCTTTTGATAATCACGTGATCAACAGAGACTCAACACTGCACAAAAATCAGGTACGCCTAACTGTCTCCTACACAAACAGTCCCTAACTAGGATTTTTGTTTTTTTCAGGAGAACGAGTTTTTGAGACCTCAAATGGATTTCATGGATCTCCATATGTCTCAAAGTACCACCAGACAAATTTTCAAACTTCGATTCGCTCTGACGCACAGTCAACAGCTCAAACAGTCAACAGACGACTAGTTTGACCAAAAAGTCAACAGACAGTCAAAAATGCAATTTTTTGTCAACATCCATATTTTGTCAAAATATTCATCATGTGATCAATGGTTGATCATAATTCATCAAGAAAAGTTCAGAAATCGACAAAACGCAAAATTGCAAAATTAGAGTTTTTTACCTAAAAGTCAACTGAACTTTGACCGACCATAACTCTCTCATAATTTATCAGAAAAATTTCAACCAAAGCTCATTTTCAAGGAAATTCAATTCTCTACAACTTTGATGTTGGGACCAAGGTCAAGAAATGCTTCCGCCTAAGAGATATAAGCCAAAACATTACAGGTCATTTTCAAAGTCAACAAAAAGCAGTTTTTTGTCAAAGCCCATATCATCAAAATAACTTCTCCAAATGCAAAAACGCTTCCAAAGTGGCTTGTAAAGGACATCTTTCGCTTTCCAAAAAGTAAAAGAACACTTTCATAGGATCAAAATTGAGGGAGATATGCCTTGATGAAGTTGACATTTTTTGGGAAAATGCATAAAACAAGTAATGACCAAAACTTGATTCTTTTTCAAAAAGGCCAATTCTTTTGTGATTCAATCTTGATTCCCATATGTCTAAAGGGCATCCACGACCTATCCATGATTCATGACACTTTTATTTCAATTTAATTAAATTTTATTCATTTAAAGTTTAATTAAAGTGAGATAATTCAAAGATATTATCCAAGATGCTCATGTGATGCAAGCAATGACCATTCAAGATGCTTAAATATATTATTGCAAGATTGAAGAGAATAATAATTGAGTGTTTTACACATGGTTAAGAAATGCACTCATTGAAAATATTCCATTATCATATTTTTTCCACAAAATCAATCATGAAAATTCCAACTTGCAAGGGTTCAAGATCAAATCATTTGCCTATAAATAGAGCTTCATTTTCTTCATTCAAGAAGAGGAAAAAAAGGGGGAGGAACACAAAGAACAACAACAATCACCACAAAGTCATAGTTTAAGTTTATATTTTTTGCAAAAGTTTCAAGAAACTTGTAAAAATCAAGGCTCATTCAAATAGCCACTTTCAATCAATTTCAATCACTCTATTCCACTCTTGGGACATCATAGAGTAAGTATAATGTATTTTTTAATATGTAGTAGTGTTAGGAGTTCATGAATTAAAAACTCCATATTTATGCATATTTTCAATTTCTCAAAAAAAAATGTTTTAATTTTAGTTTTAAGTTGATAAAATGTTTATTTAATTTTTAACATAAAAATATTTTATTTCTTTTCATAATTAATTTATTTTTCTTAATTAATTAGTAATTATGTAAATATTGCTTTTTTTTAATTATTTTCAAACAATCAAAAAACTCCAAAAAATATTTTCCTTTTAAATTTTGGTTTATATTTTTATAATCTAATATTTGACATAAAAATATTCTATTTTTATTTATAATTAATTTATTTTGCTTAATTAATTAGTAATTATGTATATATTTGCTTTTTAACTATTTTTAACCTATCAAAAAATTCCAAAAAAATAATTTCTTTTGTTAAATTAGGTTTATATATTATATACTAATTTTATACATAATTAGATTTATTTTTCTTGTTAAGTTTAATTATTTGTATAATTATTTGTTTAATTAGCTTGTTAATTAACTTAAAATCAATTCCAAAAAAATTAAAAAAAAATTGGAATTAAGTTCAATTTGTTTAATATTTATTTTTGTATATTATTTAATATTATTTCTTATCTTTTTCTTTGTCCCGAATTGGAATAAAAGATCAAATATGGCAGAGATTGTATGCAGTTGATTTAAGACTTTTGGAAATTTATCGTGTAGTCGCTATGATTCTATCAAGCTTCTGATAAATTTTCATTAACTTTAAATCCGAGATCATCATTCACTCACCATCGATCTTCACTAACATCGTGGATATACTTGACTAGCTTCAAGATGATTCGCGTGCTAACATACTAACAATTAACTTTAAATTCCGCATTTTATTATATTGTTCTTTATATTTCTTGCTTTATACTTTATTTTATCATTCATCATATTTATGTTTATGTTATTTTCTTTTTGTCCATTTGGACGTATTATTTATGTTTCTGTTATTTTCTCTTTGTCCATTTGGACATATTATTTATATTTCTACTATTTTTTCTTTGTCCATTTGGACATATTATTTATATTTCTTCTATTTTTTCTTTGTCCATTTGGACATATTATTGATATTTTTGCTATTTTTTCTTTGTCCATTTGGACATATTATTTATATTTCTGCTATTTTTTCTTTGTCCATTTGGGCATATTATTTATATTTCTGCTATTTTCTCTTTGTCCATTTGGACATATTATTTATGTTTCCGCTATTTTCTCTTTGTCCATTTGGACATATTATTTATGTTTCCGCTATTTTCTCTTTGTCCATTTGGACATATTATTTATGTTTCCGCTATTTTTCTTTGTCCATTTGGACATATTATTTATGTTTCCGTTATTTTCTCTTTGTCCATTTGGACATATTATTTATGCTTCCGCTATTTTTTCTTTGTCCATTTGGACGCATTGTTTATGTTTCCGTCATCTTCCTTTTGTCCACTTGGACCATATTTTTACCTTTGATCTAAAACATTAATAATCAAGATAAAACTTAAAAAAAAAAGCACTTTGCACACTTGCACCTCTATGGTTCTCCCTCTTATTACTTTTTTTAATCATACCATCATTTAAGAAAAGTATTAAATGCATAGGAAAGGTCTTATAAATTGAGAGTAGATAACTCCTAATTGCTTGCTCAAACACTTTCATTTTCAAACAACGTATTTTCAAAACTTCTCATCTATTTTCAAAACTTTCATCTGGTATTTAAAGGGCATTATTCCCGGTGAAACTCTTCAGAGACCTATGTGACCTATTGTCCATCTTCACTTCTTCTATTTTCAAATCAATAAAGCATTTAAAAAGTGAGCTAAGCAATTAAGAGCCCATGGATAACCATGGATACAAAGGGTGCTTAAAACCTTCCCTTTGTATAACCAACCCCCCGAACCCAAAATTTGTCAAAAGGTCTTTCCTGTTCTTTTATGCCTTTCCTAAATGTTGGATAAAATAAAAGTCGGTGGCGACTCTTGCAATAAAAAAAATTTTCAAAAAAAGAAAAAGAGCAAGGAGTCAGTTCGCCTCAAAAAACCGAGTTTACAGGAGGAAGAATGTTTACCGCATATTCTTGGAGGTTGTCGGGTTCTCGCGGCCATTTGGAAGAAGGTTATGGAGTGGATCGGTTATGGACATGGGTTAACATTAGAAGAGTTACAAGTCTTCCATTTCTCTTTTGACAAGGTGCGTTTATTGATCCGAAGGAATATTGTAGCGATAATTTGGTTAGCTACGGTGTGGTGTATTTGGGTGAGGCATAATGATATCGTTTTTAATAACGGATCCTTTAGTTTTTCGGAATGTATTTCGGAGATCATTTTCATTTCTTGGAAGTGGTTATCCACTAGCAACAAGCTTGCGAACTTATGTAATTTTTTCGTGTGGAGTACTCAACCTCTTATCTGTTTTGAGTAGTTGAGGTTCTCCGTTTGTATCCGGAGGAGTATCCCTTATACTCTCATTCTAATACAATTGCTTATTGAAAAAAAAAAACTTTCTCAAAATTGATCATAAGTGATTTAGTTCTATCTCACCTTGGACTACGACATGGAGACCGGTCAATGATACTTTTAAGACTTCCTCCGACTTCTTTAGTGTACGGCAAAGCTTTGGAGACAATTGTTTTGGATCTGCCAAAAGCCCAATTAACCGAAGCCCAGTCCATATATCAAGTTCATCCACTCAACTAAAAATGTAAAATCAGTTCAAATGTTATTAGAAGATACACAATCTTTTTTCTCCAATTTAATGATATCCATTTTGAATCTTGAACTTACTTAAGCGTTAGAATACTAATCATACACATTCAGGATCAAGATCATCATTTTAAATCAGTAGTTATCCAACTCTATTCATTTCTAATACTTTCGTGAAACTAAATCATCCATTTATATTTCGCTAACGAAATATTGTAGTATTATAGGCTCTCACGGGTTTAACTAATTTTATTTAAACATTTCATATCATGAACAATTTTCAAATATTTTTTTAGGCTCTAAGTTCAACTAATTTGAATTAAACATTTCATTATCATGAAGAAACATGACAATCTGTTAAAATAATTTCCAACAGGCTCTAATTGTTTTCTTTGGCATAATGAAGCATGATGTTGATTGGCATTTTCTAATCAGTGAGATGTCAAAATCTATCATTGGAATATACCTAACTAATTATGCCTTTTTTGTCTAGCTTCAAACTGATAATAATTAGCCAAAAAAATTTCACATGGACATGTCTCATTACTACTAGCTTCACAAGAGATAAATATTTGCTTCCCCAACTTTGGTAGCGTCCTTTGATTCATCATATATATATATATATATATATATATATATATATATATATATATATATATATATATATATATATATATATATATATATATATATATATATATATATATATATATATATATATATATATATATTTAATTTTCCGAAGAAATTTAAATTTCTCAAGTTTGTTCAAAGTCTTGGGCGTTGTGTATCAAACAACAAACAAAAACAATGCTACACAATCACTTAACATGTATCTTTTACATCTCTAACTAAAAAAGATATATTACTAATTTAACTATTAGCGTCGGCCAATGTTACGCTTTATGATTAAGATGTGGATACTCGCATTTAAAAAATTAAGATAAAGTGATTATTTTTTTTTTTTATATAAAAGATATATCGTTTATATCGGATGAGTAATAAGTGTCTAAAATGAATAATTTTTTATATTATAAATAGGACATGGTACATGTCCGATTACTTGGGTTAGGTTCCAAAGCGATTAGAAGACAGCCTGGTATCAATGGAGCTCGCCCATATTAATGACACACCCACAAGAATATGGTCGAATTGAAATAGTTAATGAGTTAGGTTGGTTATTTCATCCCAAGTCTAGTGAAGTCAATATCTGATTAAGATATGATTGAGAATTCATTTATTGCTGACGAGGAATATCATTGTGGGATTGAGAACTATCAAGCAGCATGATTCTCAATCATCATTAAGAATTATATCAATCAGGAGAAATCACATTAAATTTTCTTTGATGAACTTTCATGTAAGATGGGTTAGAGCTGTTATATAAGGAGAAAATTGCAAGAAGAACAAATATACACAATTCAAGAGAGAATTTAGATGTGGCTTTACTGGTCTTCACTAGTAGAGTTATCATTGTCGTAGTTTTACAAGTACAATTGACTTCTACCGTGGGCCCAAGTAAAACTGACATGAGCCTCGCACACCTACTCTGACACCTAACTGACCTTGTCGACAACAACATCAACTAGTAGCAACAAGAACCCCAACAATGATCATGATGTTATAGCAGATATGTTAGCCGCTAAGAATGAGTTGCGTCGCTAGAGCGAAGGGCTATATATAAGAAAATGTCCATGTCTTACAACAGCAACACACAAAGCCAGAGAAGGATGGGGGAGAGGAGCCCAAAAATCCCTAATCACTTGCAGCAGACATTTGGGACACTCAAGTCCCTGTATACTTCAAACCACCACCCCTGGTGTGTCATTCGACGACAACAGCGATCCCTAAGAACATATCATCGCCATCAACACCTAAATGACTATTATTGGAGTAGGCGACTCGCTGAAGTGCAAGCTGATGGCCAAAATATTCAAAGAGACCACCCTCATATGGTACACGAGCCTTTCGAGGTTTTCAATGTCGAGCTACCAGGATATGACGAGTAAGATGGTTCACCACTTTTTGACCAACAAACACAAAAAGATTTCCACACCAGCCAATTCAATAATTAATAGATCTATTTTGAGTCCTTACATAAATATTTTGCTAGATTTAACGAGGATATCATCAAGGTTGCCAACCCAAACTAAGAGATGTTTGATAGGGCTTTTCAAAATAACCACTAGGTTAATTGAGAACTTCAACGAATCCCTGGTCCTAAAATCGATAACCTCAATGGAAGAGAGTGTGGTAAGAGAGGAATGTTATATCAAAGAAGAATAAAGCAAAAATTAAAAAAAAAAAAGAACTCAAGATGCAAGAGAAAGAGGTGGTGAAAAGTCCGAAGTGAAGGACCAACAAAAGAATCATAATTCAATACATATTCAGGGAAATGTTGCATTCAAGCATGTCGGAAGACCCTTGGAGCATTTCACCTCACATAACCAAAAAAAAAAAAAAATTGGATCCTCTTAGATGTCTACCACACCATGGTTATTATTTCTAACCTTTTTCTCTAGGGAAAATGTAATGGAGAACAAGCCAAAGAGGTGGTGGAAGTATTGTATGATACATTGTTACCACACAAATGATTGTCTCCATCTAAAACGAGAAATTGAGAAGTTGATCCAAGAGAGCCTCCTACAAAGATACATATGGTGTACCCTCCATAATCCGGGAAAACAAGCACTGCGTGTAAGAGAAGGTTTGTACTAGAAGATGAACAAGAAAAGGTGTTGTGGCCTTGCCATGAGTGAAGCTATGGAAGCCACTTTAACAAAGATAGGATGCAAAGATTCTCTAATCCGGGTGATTTTGGCTTAAATTGTTCAAGAAATCTTTTACTTATGTTAAGAGGTATGACCACCATCAACACACATGGAATATATTCAAAAGAAATAAAATTACTAAAATGTAAAATACTAGAAGTGGAAATTTGTGATGTGAGGGAAATTGATTCAAAGAAGGTGCCCACTTGATGGGATATTATCAAGGTAAAATCCTACTTCCTAGTGAAGTTAAGGTACAAGGACCTCAAGCTCATTCCTAAGTTATAAGAGTATTTCCTCACGCAAATATTCGAGAGGTTGCCTAAATTTTCCAAATTCATTGTACAGAGAATAATGGCAATTGAAGCCATCATGATAAGGTCAATACTAGGATTTATCTTTTTTATTTCAAATTATCATTTTTTTTTAGTATTTGTTATTAATGATTAGACTGCTGGTGGGCAATTTTTATAAGAGAAATGTTATTTTTACACCAAAATCTTACATCTACATCGTATTTCCATGTTCACTAATACGTAAACATTGAAATATTATAATAATAAATTAGTTTTTAAAAAAATATAAAATTAATTTTATTTTAAAAAAAATTACGTTTTTTTATTTAGATTAAGGGGGTATAGATTAAAAAAATATGTGATTAACCAACTTTATAACTTTATTAATCAACATTTTAAATATCATTAATTAACCAACTTCATAACTACTAAAACTATGAACGTTTATTAACCAATTTCATAACTTCATTAACCAACATTTTACTTTTCATTAACCAACTTTATTTTACTTCTAAAAATTATTTTTAATATATGTATATTTATTAACCAATTTTATAACTCACTAGTACAAAAAGGTTAATTTACACCTGTTTTTTAATTAAATTTACATCCATTATTTTAATAAAAATCGGGTGTATATCCACCGGATGGGAAATGTCTTAACGAATTTACACCCGTTTAAAACAGGTGTAAATACGTTCTAGTTTACACCCTATTTTAATTAAAATCGAGTGTAAATACTTTCTTAATTACACCCTATTATAATAAAAATCGGGTGTAAATATGTTCTACGTTACACCTTATTTTAATAAAAATCGTTCTTAATTACACCCTGTTTTAATAAAAATCGGGTGTAAATACGTTCTTAATTACACCCTACTTTAATAAAAATCAGGTGTAATTAAGTTCTTAATTACACCTTGTTTTAATAAAAATCGGGACTAGATACGTTCTTAATTACATCCTATTTTAATAAAAATCGGGTATAGATACGTTCTTAATTACACCTTATTTTAATAAAAATCGGGTGTAAATACACCATTTATGAAAGAAGAAATAATATTATATTAAATTCAATTTACACCCTATTTCATATACACCATTTAGTTATCATATTTCATGTACTAAGAGGTCATAAAATTTACCAATTGTTAGTTGGTTCAGTGGTGATTGGCGCTGGACTTGGTAGGGAGAACCACGGTTCGATCCCCCACAACTGCGATCGGAAGGGGGATGAAACCACTTGATGCCATATTAACAACAAACTATTCAACCAACTCATAATATTTTATAACACTTTTTTCATATATAAGTTTTCTTCTTCTTCTTTGGCTTTTGCTTTGGCAACATTTCTATGTTCTTATCCTCTTCAACCATTTGCATTTCATCTTGTAGATTTTTCTCCTCAACCTTTTAATTTTCAACCATTTGCAATATTAAAACAATATCAACTTGTTCAACATATAATAAATTAACAATATTAAAACAATAATTTACATGTTTTTCAATAAATACATGAAATACGAAAATATTTTAAATTAAACTACCTCATCGAATCTTTCAACAATAGAAGTATCAACAATATCAAGCACGTTCTTCATTACTTAATATCCACACGACACGCCCATCCATTATCTTGCTTATGTGCCTACATATAAGGTACAAAACATATTTAAAACTTTAAGCATTGTTAGCATATTTTATGTAATCCCCTTACTCAAGCCATATAGCTAAAAGTTAGACTCAGTAAGAATTCTTTCTCATAATATCAACAATATCAAGCAATTACCTTGACAATCTTCCAATTAGGCTTCTTATTCTCAACACCTCTTAATAACTGATATCATGTTACAGCTCTGATAAAAGAAATTGCAACATAAATAGGTTATAAATATAAAGTTAAACGGTAAAAAAATGAAGTATAATTGATGTCTCTTTATTTAGGTTTCTTACCCCTCAAGTATGTCCTTAATACGTTTCTTGGGTTTTGTGTTTAATGAACAAAACCAAAAGATATTATTATCCTGGGGACAAATAACATACAACTGCTAGTGATGGTTGTAGTTTCAAAACAAAAGTGTTAGAATCATTAAAATTCAAATATTACAAAATAACATTAAAAAAAAAAATCATAAAACCTTGAAGGAAACATGTACTTACTTATTTAACAATGATCCTAAGTAACATTTTTTTGACTCGCCATCCAACTTATCTTGTATGTAGGATTTAATAGCACTAGACTCTCTAGTGGTAATTAGCGTCCTATTTGGATCAAGAAACCCAAATAGTTCACTGACATTCTTAGAGATACAAATGCATGTAGATTTCTGAAATGTTGAAACAAATGTTAATTTATAAATGATACATAGAAAAAGTAATTAAAAATAGAATAAGATACTTACGAGCACCATAAAGACAATATAGATGTGGATTAATACCAGAAATTAATTCATCAAGGTCCCGTCTATCAATATAAACTGATAATTCACTTGTTTCATGAATCAAGTCTAGTGATATGGAATCTTCCTTGAGATCTCCAATCTTTTTCAGGTAATCTTCAGAAACACTGATGTTTTTTATTTCATCTTCAATAGTCACATCCTTAGAGAAACTTTCGTTAGTGCTCGTACCCACAGATTGCTCATTCTGTAAAAAGCTTCAGTTTTAGTTACTTAAAAAAAGTTCAACCTAAAACAACTTCAAAGGGCTGAAACAAATTCTTTTAATTTAACAAAAATGTAAAGGAAGGTTTGATGTTACTTCATTACAAGGCACACAGATAGAAGTCAATTTTAATTCTACTCGACCGCTTCATGTTAGCTGAATAAATGTCTCAGAATGCACATGCACCACAAAACATAAAAGCCCAAAACATTATTCATATGTTCCAATCTAAGATATCTAAGCATAATGATCAATGACATTTGCAGGAACCTTAAACTAGAACTTTAACTTCACAACTCGCAGCTTCAAAATCAAAGAAAAATACTAGAAAATAAACAGCGTACAACAACATTCCTTTATATAAACGACTACAAACTAAAAAAAATAGGAAACAATCCCAAGGTTACTAAAATTAAAATACAGAAGAATAAAGCAAACTCACAACTTTGTGAATAAAGCAAACTCACAGCTTTGTGAATAGAAAACTCACAGGTTGGCGCATCAGACAATTCACCGCGCCATATCCACTTCGTATAATTTTTACAAATCCCATTAGTTATTAGATGATCCCATATGACGTTAGCATCTAAAGGTGCAATATTCACACACTTAGCACAAGGACAATGAAATCGTCATTTACCTTTGGAAAGATTAGTTTCGGCAAATGTCTAAAACTCTAACACTCCTTTTTTATACTCTTCACTTGAGTGGTTTTTTTTTGCATCCAACTATGATCCATAGCTATGAATAGAAGAGAAAGAATAGTAAGAGAGAGAGAGAGAGAGAGAGAGAGAGAGAGAGAGAGAGAGAGAGAGGGAGAGAGAGAGAGAGAGAGAGAGAGAGAGAGAGAGAGAGAGTACATTTAGTGTAACCCCCTTTATTTTGGTTTTTGTTTTTTGCAGTCGATTTTTTCCTTGTTAAAAGCAAGGATGAGTTCCTTCACGCTTATCTAATCTAATTTCATTAGGTATTCTCTACATTCTTAGATAATATTAAAAACATCTTTGCTATTTAGATATTTTAAAAAATCATCAATATACAGGAAGTCATCTACAACAACATCAAATACACTTTTAATAGGTGTTGATGATGAATGCAGTACATGGCCTGAATTATACTAAAATATGAAATTTTGTATTTTAGATCTATTTATATTTGCATATATCAGGCATGCTAGTGCTGCAAGGCATAGAAGATTAAATTCTAACATGACTTTTTATATATGCACATTTCCAATATAAACTGTTGGACTATGAGCATACATAGTATTTTGTTCTATATAGACACCGTTGAATTTACAGTTAGTCGAGCATCAATACACTTCTTTGCAAATGAAAATCAATATTTCATTAACTAAATGATAATTCAAACTAACAAAGACAAAACAATAACATATACATGAAACTTAAATCATATCCTAAATTCCATTAATTATAATCAAATTTATCTTAAAGTAAGAAACTACTCTCAAAATTAATGAATAAACTACACTCACCTCAAAATGTGATGCTAAAGATGCAGGGGTTGGTTGAAAGAAGAAGGAGCTTTAATCAATGCAATTTGTTTGGACCTATACAAAAGAAGGTAAAATATAACCCTTGGGTAAGTATGGAATAAAGAAAAACAATAAATGACAATTATTTAAAAGTTAGCAACTATTCTTTTCAAGCATAAATTGTCCTGCATATTGAAAAATGACAATGCATCAAATAAGACTAGAAGACATTCATTCTAAAAATTTTAAGGGCTTCATGAAAAACAATAAGCTCGGCCATATTTATATACATACTGAAATATAATTATAATGAAGCATGAAGAGAGAATCACACATGAGAACTAACATTCATTCCAAATCCTAAAGACTTCATGAAAAACTAGTAGGTGGAACAACAAAACTCTACATCAAATGCAAATTAAAATCTATAATAACAAATATTAAAGATAGACATTCACCAAGGAAATATCAATCTGAAGAACAACAACAAAATTTAAGTCTTGACAATTATCAACAATAGTGATAACACTTTCAAAAGAAACAATGTTAGAAATATGAAGAATTGGATTAGAAACAAGGGTAAGATACATGACAAATACCTTAATTGGGATCCTAATAAAGTCAACAACAACAACAATGAAGGCCTTATGTACAAAGCTCGAAATCAAATGGAAGATAAATTTAAAATATATATACTCAGAACCACAAAACTAATGAAGAGGTTAATTTACTGGAAGATAAAAGAACTACTTACAACAATTACATGCAAAGGAACATTGATAACCAGTATTCTACATCTAATATTTTTATTGATATAAGAACTTCCCCAATTGCAGTGAACTAAGTTCCCATCAAAATAAAATTAACACACTCCAATTCAAAAGAAATATGAAAAATTGCCACCAAATGACTTACCCTCAACAAGAACCCCCAAAATAAGAGTTTCAATGTTCGAATTTGGGAAAATGAAAAGCACAATCAAAATCAACAATCCATAAATTGAAGAAACGCGCTCGAATTTCTGAAAATGAAAAACCACAATTAATTATTAGAAACCTGAAATGGAACAAACATGCATCGAATTTGGGAATGGAAGAAGCTTACAAGGTGGGAAGGCTGAAGGAAACGGTGGCGGCGACGGGGTGTACAACGGAAACTGCGACGGGTTTTACAATGAGAATGTAAACTTCTGCTTACCGAAATGAGAGTGAGCGAGTGAGCGAATAAACCCACAAAAACCTGAAATGAGAGTGAGCGAGTGAGTGAAGAAACCCACATACAACTCGAAATCAAACTTCTACTTACCAAAATGAGAGTGAGCGAGTGTGCGAGTGAAAGGAAATCAAACTTTGTAGAAACCCGAAATCAAACTTAGCTGAATCCTCTTACATATATGTTCACTCGCCAAATCACCATTGCCATTGCCTGAAAATGCATGCGTGAAAGAGTTGAAAATGAGTTTCCTGAAAATGATTTTTCTGATAGAGTTGAATAGAAAATAGAGAAAGTACTTTATTCACCCATTAATATGCCACATAGATTATATATTTTGAGTTTTAAAATTTAATAAATTTTTTTGTTCATATATATTTACACCCGTTTTTTTGTTTAAAGGGAGTAATTGAAATTTGATTATAATAATATTTTCAATTTAAACCCGTTTTTAGAAAATAAGGTGTATATTGTCACCTGATAATGTTTAAAATGATACTTTATTTTAATCTTTTTGTAGTAGACACTCTATTAACCAACTTTTTACTTTTCATTAACCAATTTTCTTTTTCTATTAAATTATTTTTAATATTTGGGCGTTCATTAACCAACTTCATCACTTCATTAACCAACTTTTTATACTTCATTAACCAACTATGTTTCACCATTAAAAGTTATTGTTCATATACTATTCACGAGCACTGTTCACATTATTCATCAATATTTATTTTTTTTATTTTTTAAAAAACACTCTTCACCGTATAAATACGCTGAAAAGTGTTTGGTGTATACTTTGGTGTATGAATAGCAAAACTCTTTTTATAAATAAGAGTTATTTTTCCTAGTTTATCTTTGCTCATTATCTTATATACTCTCATTTTCTTACCCAATATCTACTTTACCTAAGCCATTCTTTTTCATCTAATTTTGAAACGTCACCATGGCTCCACCTTACAAGCAAAAGAAATCTACTACGTATTAGAAGAAAAAATTAGATTATGCAATGTTAATGCTGAAAAGGCATTTCAATGGAGTGATCTAGATGATGATCTGTAAAATAAAGCTAATTAAGAGGTTAGAGTTTGGGAGTATTATAATGTAATCTTGGCATACCCCTTCACTCGCTCCCTATGGCTTCAGTTTCTTGCGAATGCGCAAGGAACTACTTCAAGTAACACCTCTTTAATTTGAGTTAAAGTACCTTAATTATGTAGGATTCATAGGAGGAAAATTTTGGATCCCACCCCGAATCAAGAGGGATTCGACATGATTTTTCAAGAAATTACCCATAAAGACCAATCATGGTGCCAAATAGAAGGAAAACCTCAATAAAAGATAGTGGCTTCTAAGCTTAAGCCATACTTCAAAATGTGGAAGTCATTCCTTTTGTTTAACTTGGATAGCACTTCTAACCATAATGACTGCAACATCTCCAAGATGCATTCAGATGTTTAACTTGGATAACACTTCCTTTTGTTTAACCCTATGCTACAATGATTGGACATTGGAGTCTCATAAGTTATTTGTGTATTGGAAATGTGTCAGTGATATTCAGATGAAACCCAAAGCACCAATGAACAAATTCTACTTTGATAGGATAATGAAAGAACTCCTTACACCACCTGCAATAGAGCAACCTCAAGAGGCCCAACCTATAAAGTAGGACATGCATTCCAAATTCCTAATCGACCCACCAATTATGGAACACTCCCTCAGAGCAACTGTGCATGATTACCATCGTATAAACCCTCAACATATCACAAGTGTTTTAAATAAAGGGAAAACATGCAAGCCTACTATGTAAGGCAAAAAGAGTTGCTTGCGTGTAGAGAAAAGGCATTGGTTGTAGAGTTTGATGAAGGAGAGATGACATATCAAGATATTTTCACTCCAAACAACAATCTTAACCAGATGTGATTAGGGTGTTTCACCCTGGATTATATTTTCTCTCTTTTTGTTTGATTTTATTTATTTTTGCATTTATGTTAGTTTATTTTCAACATTTGTTTTATTTTTCCTTTTGTATTAGTGTTGCCGAGTAGTACTCACAATACCAAATCAATTATTATATATATGAAAATAGACTCTCAACATATTTGCCACATAAAGTTACTTTTTCCACATCACTCGTATTTTTATGTGACATCTTTTAAAATGTATCTTCACTTTTCAAAAATTAAAATAAGATAGAGATTATACTTCAGGTCACGAGTTCGAATCCAAAAAAAAACAAAAAATATATTAATCTAATAACTGTTTACATGTTGTCATAAAACATATAAAGTAATACTTCTGATTTTCTTGCAATTAATTTTAAAATTATAAAATAAAAAATGAAAAAATATATTAACCTAATAACTACTTACATATTCTCATTAAACTTATAAAATGATATTTCTATTTTTCTTTGAATTATATTTTAATAATAAAATTAAAATAAAAGAAATTTTACATATCTTTTTTCATATAATATATCAAAAATAATTTTAGCTTCTTTCTTTTTTTAAAAACAGATTATTATACTACTCTTTCATCATACAATTTACAACAAAATAAAAAATACTCTTATGACAAGCAAATTGTTAATTTTATCATTTGATATTAAAATTACTTAACAAAAATTTAAATACAATATAATACATATATCATTTTCTTATACATCAAAAACATGCTCGAGATTCAACTCATTACAATATTTTATTCTTATTATAAGAAATATTTTGAAATATATGAATTTAAAACTCATTTTGAACTAAAAATTCTAACAACACAAGAATCAATCCAAGTAAATATATTTAGTTAACTGAGTATTCCCAAAATTTATCACTTCTCAAAAGACAAAATCACGTATTGAGTTTCTCTTTGAGGACACAAGCTCAAATTCTAACAAATGGAAAAGTATATAAACTTAACAACAATTAACATATATATTATTTTCATAAATATTATGGAACACTATCTCTATTTTTATTGTAATTATTTTTAAAACATAAAAATAATAAATAAGAAGTTTTAAGATATCTTTTTAATAATGTCACTTAAATAATTTTAGATTCTTTTTTATTTAAAATAATAAAAGTTATAATATTTTTTATTATACTTCTTACAACAAACATTATTTTTATGAGAAGTCGATTGTTGGTTTTAAACTTTATTTTAAAATCATATTTCAAAGTTTAAATACAATGTAACACATATACCACTTCTATCCTATATATATATATATATATATATATATATATATATATATATATATATATATATATATATATATATATACTCCCAATATATTTAAAATGATTTTACTAAAGGAAGGTTAAACACTACTTTGTTTTGTAAAACATTTAAAAATGATATTCTAGTAGTTCAAATATATGTGGATGATATTATATTTGGTTATACTAATACTACCTTGTTCAAGGAGTTTGCTAAGCCTATGCATGTTGAATTTGAGACGGGTCTGATGGGAGAACTCAAGTTCTTTCTCGGAATCCTGATTAACCAAATTCTAGAACGGGCATATATCTATCAAAGCAAATATATCAAAGAACTTCTGAAGAAGTTTGACATATCAGAATGCAAGACATCTAAGACTCCAATGCATCCTACAAGTATTCTGGAAAAGGATGAGGTAAGCAATAAGGTAGATCAGAAGGTATACAAAGGTATCTGAAAGATGCTACTAATCTTGGCTTGTGTTATAGAAAATTAAAAGAGTACCCGTTAATAGGTTATTATGATTCTGACTACGTTGGAGATAGGCTAAAGAGAAAAAGCACTTATGGAAGCTGTTAGTTTCTCGATGATAATCTAATCTCATGGTCCAGCAAGAGGTAGGCAACAATTTCCCTATCAACAACAGAAGTTGAGTATATTGCAGCTTCTGGATGCAACACTCAGATCCTCTGGATGAAAATCCCGCTAGAATATTTTCATATATATGAGAGTAACATTCCCATTCTCTGTGATAATAATTCTACTATATGTTTATCTAAGAATCCCATTTTATATTATAAATCTAAGCATATTGAGATTAAGCATCATTTTATACGAGACTATGTTCATAAGGGAATTTTAAATTTTAAATTTATTGATACATGTCATCAATGTGCTAATATCTTTACAAAACCCCTTGCTGAAGATAGATTTATTTTCATTCTGAAAATTTAAAAATGAACTTATGTCCAGAATGAAAAAGATGAAAATCTCATAATGGTTATTTCCCATAATGTTAAAATGAGACTCTAGGATTGAGTATTTCAGAATTGTGAGTCTTTTGGAGTATGAAGGTATCATATCTCACAAGCGTCATAAGTCAGAACCTTTCTGAAAAGTTCTGTCTTTTGGACTCTGAAGATTTTAATATATTAATTTATGTTAAGCAAGCGAAAGACTTGTGGTTCAAAAATAAGACACGTGCCTTTTCTGAAAAGTTCTGTCTATTGCTCATTGAAATTGAACCCTCTTACTATTCTATAATGCTTTAATTTAAATAGGGAAGAGAGAAGACTAGATTTATATGGGGGTTTTGCAAACAAGATTTTAAAGATTGAGACAAGCCTTAAATATAACAAACAGAAGATAAAGAAGAATAACCAACTTTAATGAAGAAGAAGACCGGAGAATAATCCATAATTGTTATTAGTAACAGAAGAAGGTGGAATGCCAATGGTGGTGAGAGAAATCGGAGTCATCTTGTTAGAAGAAAGTTAGAGAGAAAGTCGTGTTGTGAAAAGCGGTGGAATGCTTAAACTAAAGGGTTTCTCTATTTTTTTTTAATTTTATACATATATATGTATATATGTTATATAATTATGGTTTATATTATATTATATATTATTATAATTAATAATTAATATAAATTGAAAATAAAATAAATCGCTACAGTTTTTGTAAATAAAGAATCTGATGCCAAAATTTTAATTTAAAAAGCATATAATTAAGAATACAAATTAGAGTAAAAATGCGCTAAGATTACGGGGGTTTCAAACCCCCGCAAATTACTCTATTATTTTTCCCATAAAATAGAGAATATCAGTTTTTATTCCAATTTGAGGGGGTTTTTTAAACACCCCTCAAAATAACCTCCGCAATCAAGCGCGTTTTTTGTAGTGTTGGGATTAGGTAAAACCTCTCATGCCTCACCCTTGTCATAATCTTTGCACTATTCAAGATTTCTTTTCATCATTGCAAAAATATTTATTTAAATGCACTTCATTCACCTTTCACACATTTCGCCCTTCATCACACCCTTTCTATTTTTCAAACCCTTAAAAGTTCTGTGCAACCAAAGTCATTGTTTGTATTCATCATGGTTGATCAACAACAAACTTCATCTTCTCAACAACGTCAACAACAATATCAAAAACTACATAAAGAAGGTATTCAAGAACTTCAATTATCTACTCCATTTAATGAATTGATGTACTCAGTGAGTTGAGTGTGAACTTCGAGAACCTCAAAGCAAATGGGTTTGACCTTACTTAAATGGTTAAACAATTTTGGATATTTGCTAACACTACAAGAAATATGCTCCCCAGCGATGGGATTTTGTGACGTGGATAACATGTGACAAAAGTGTTGTTGTGACGTGGGAAGCACGTCACTGTATTATTTTAATATTTAAAAATCAAAATCACGTTATCACATGGGGAGTCAAGAATCAATGTTATAGGTTTCATCACCTATTTAGGGGAAGAATATCTGCATTACTTAGGTCTGTTTCTAAGCTTCTCAATCTTGATGGAAATGGAAAAGATGTTGCGATATCTTTCGAAAGTTGCCAGAATGGAACAGACTGCCTACAAGAATTTTTCAGAATAGGAAGAATTGAAAATTTATCAAGGATCTTCATCCAAAGCTAAGAGTGTGGTTTCAAATAATTATAGGATAAAGAAGTCATCTACTTCTGGTTCTGAATAAATGCATTAGGTGATCCTAAAGACTCTGGAAGATATCAAGACGGAAAATGAAGTAGTCAGAACGCGTTTGGACAAGCAAGATGAGTTGTTCAAGGCTTAAGCTAAGACCAACTCCAAGCTAAAATTTATGTTGTCTACACTTCTGTCAAGACTACCACCACCACCATAATTGTTTTTACCTTTCTAATTTTTTAACCTTTTGTATCTTTATCTTTTAATCAATGAAATATTATTTATAAGTTTTTTGATCGATGACAAAGGGGACATGATCTGGAACTCTGAAAAAGTTCAATGAACATTTCTAATCAGACAATTCAGATGAACATTTAAAAGGAATGAGAAATTATGAAGATATATCATGTTCTAAAAACTAAGAGTTGTTAACCAGACCTTTGATAAAAGGAAATCCAACTAGACTCTGATACCTCATCTGTTTTGATAGCAAGTCAGACTCTTAGATGACAAACCAGTCATGTCTAATCAGACTCTGGTAGTGTAGCCAAGCTCTAAGACAAAGAATCAGGCAATTCCAATTAGACTCTGATAGTGTTTTAACCAAAAAAGTATTCCTTGCATGTTGATTAAAATGTTTTATGTATCAAAATTATTTTATAAGTCTTGAAATCAGGAAGAGTCTCTGAATAATCTGAGATAACTTTTTATAGTATAAATTTCAGGGGGAGCTTTCTAATTCACTCTAATATTTTTTATGTGATTAAATCAAGTAATAATTGTTCATCAAAATACATGATTTTGTCATCATCAAAAAAGGGGAGATTGTAAAAACAGGATTTGGTTCAGCATCTGCCCTTTAGTTTTGATGATAACAATACATTGTTTCTTAGGGAATTTGTACCTTATTGATTTTATATCTAGTGTGTAGCTCAATGCTATCAGGTTCTGAATCTGAAGAAGTAACGTGTGACGTTATCAATTTCTGAACTCAATACACTCTGACTCCGGATAGATATCAAAGTGTGCTTTATAAATAAAAATCAAGTTCTGGAACACGCTTTGACAATGCTTTTGAAAGAATTCTCACCAAATGACTCCTGACTCTGACTCTAATAAAAGAGCTTATGAAGATTTTCAAGCTCTGATATTCTGCACAACACAAGTTCTGAAGATTCTGAAGACCAAGTTCCGAAGACAAGGTTCAGAAGAACAAGTTTTGAAGACTTTGAAGACAAGATTCTGAAGAACAAATTCTGAAGACTATGAAGACAGGGTTCTGAAGACTCTCATACAAATTTTGATCCTTCTAAACATGCTTCATCAACACGCATTTTGAAGTCTCTGAAGATTAAAAGATAATATCAAAAAGGTTTACGTGAGTAAATAGTAAATGGTACAAGATCAAGTATTCCTTCCACTATACTGATTTTGTGGAGAAAGGAAAGTAGTATTGTACCATTTTGTTTCCCATTTTCCACTGACCATTATGCAAGGATACAACTAATAAATTATGGAATTTCATCTTTTCCCTTCAACGAATCTTTCTTTGCCTATATAAAGGAAACTCGAAAGAATTGAAAAACAACTTTTGCACAACAATCTTTTGAACAAAAACGCTGAAACTCTATGTGATAGAAAAACATTAAGCATGGAATATACTTGTTCTCAAACACTTTTGTGTTAATCATTGTATTTCATTTGTGTGATTTGCTTTATTGAAGCAACTTTGTAACACACTTTGTATATCAACTTTTGAGTTGATTTTGTTCCTTGAGAGATTAGGGTATAGTCCGAATTCTCAAGACGACATTGATAGTAGGTCTTTGTGGTTGTAATGAAGTTTGCTTATAGTGGATTAAGTCATTGTGAGATGGCGAAATCACCTTGGTGGATGGACTGAAGGTAGCTTCGTTAACAACAAACCATGATAAAAATATTGTGTTCATTATTTTTATTCTAAGTTCTTTGTTTGTTTGTTTGTCTTGGTTAGCGAAAAGTTTTTGTTCTTTAAACCCAATTCAACCCTCCCATTTCTTCTGTTTCCTTACCCTGCAGAATTGCAGAATATGAGAATAACATTAAACACATAACTAAAGAGAACCACTATATACCACCCAAATTAACATATTTATACATCCAAGATTTTGAATCACATTTTCAACAAGGCAACCAAAGGGTCCCAAGTAGTCTCTAAACGGGATTAGCCCCCACTAGCAGACTGTGATACTTAAAAGAAATAGAACTAATCTCACAATAAAGGAACTCCCTAACTGAAGACCTAACTGAAGAAAGAAAGAAATAATCTACATTAACCCAATATTAACCCAACAAAACTGTTAAAATATATCCATTCATCTACATAAATTAACTACCAAATTACTATCCTTCTATCCTACTTAAACAAATAACAAGAAATCCCATTACTTATGACCTAGAAATTGTCAACACAAAACATGCAACTATGTGATTCAAAGAGTGATACATTTGTAAATTTTATTGGTTTTTTGAGAACATAGGAAAAATGGAAATTATATATACACACCCATATGAAGTCTTTTGTTATTCTTCCTAATTTGTCATCTAGAAAGAAAAAAAGGTAAAAAAAAATACAGAACCCAAATTACCTTATATTGTGAAACAAAAACCACACAAACACTAATCCATATGAGTTCTTTTGTTACCCCTTGTAATGATAATTCCAAACTATCAAACAAATGAATGCAATACAAATTGCAAAGCCTAACTAAGGCATAGCTTCACTGCACTTTTCTCACTGTTTCATCCTACAATTCACAAAAAACATTAAATTATTATCATCATTATAGTTCACATTCATAACCACTCATAACTTGACACGTGTGGAATCCATTTTAAGGTATATGACGACGTTCTGATACACTAGCTCTACCTCTGTGAAAAACACTGTAGAAAATGACAAGCTTTTCTCTTTATTGTAACCTTAGCTGTCTCCACGCGCCTTTGTCCACCACTTAGATTCCAATCTAAATGAAAAGATACCCTTCGTGTACCACACGCGCTTCTGTTGCATCTGGGATACGGTTTTTCTTACTATAAATACCATAACATAGAAAAGCATGGGAAAAAGAAATTTTCATGAAACTAGAAACCCTAATCTAGGTTCACTTCAATATTTTTTCTGGTGGAGATTTAAAAAAGTTAAAATATAAAAAAAAAAATTAAAAAATAATTTAATTTCTCTTTGTTCTTGTGTGATATTCTCGCAATTCATTTTGATCACTTAACTCAAAAAAAAAATCTATATTGACCTATTAACTATTCAAAACGTACATTATTATTAGTCATTTTTTTATCTAATTTAAAAAAAATCTTAAAATCGAATTCTAAATTTTTTTATCTATAATTTGACGTAAAAAATTAACATGATATATTTGAAGAGTTAAAAAATCAATATAAATTTTTGTAATTTTGAACTCAAAATAAATCCCGAAATTAACATTTCGGACAGAAAGATACTTAACTAAAAAAATAGAAAAAAAAGAAAAATGAGAAAAACCAAAGGATAATAAAAAGGAAAGTTTAGAGAGTACAATAACACAAAATGGTATACTTTTTCTTTCCTCTATAAAATATCTCAAAATTTTCCTCTAAGTTTTCATGTTTCCTCTTTCTAGGGCTTCAAGTTTTGTTTTCAACTTGAGAAGTATTATAAACTTTCTATTGTTTTCACAAATATGGTTCCATTAGGGTACTGACCCAGAAAAGAAGGATCATCCTAAGGTACCAAAGTGAAAGAAAGAGGAAAATATTGTTCAAAAATAGAAACAAAAAAAAATTGTTGTAAAAAGAGATGGGAAGAGGAAGGGTTGAGTTGAAGAGGATAGAAAACAAGATAAACAGACAAGTAACATTTGCTAAGAGAAGAAATGGTCTTCTTAAAAAAGCTTATGAACTTTCTGTTCTTTGTGATGCTGAGGTTGCTCTTATCATCTTCTCCACTCGTGGAAAACTCTATGAGTTTTGCAGCACTTCTAAGTATGAATCTCCCTCTATCTCAAAAATTTTTTTTTAATTATTTTATATATATTTTTTTCTAATTTTTTCAAGCAATTTCTTTTTGTTTACCTATTAGATCTACATCTACATATAATTGTTTCATATTATTTGAATTTTTTTATTTAAATATATGCAAAGTTTATAGCTTCTTAAATTATTTTTAATTATTTTTTTTAATAATTTTTCAATGTAAAAGATAACAGATTTATCAGATCTAGTAAGATTGTACATGATCTGATGAAAATCTAAAATGTTTATGTCCTTTGTACGGTTACTTTTGTTTTAGATTATTGTTTGACTGTGTTTTTTATTTTTCTTAAATTTATTTTTTTATTTTAGGTTTAAATTATTTTTTCATTGAAACCTTGCTTTAGGTTCTAAAATAATCTAGATCAAGATTTTTTTTTTTAAATAAATTTTTTAATATTTTGCTTTTCCTGGTTTCATTGAAAACCTATTATAGTTAGGTGATGATTCTTGCAGAAAGCTTTAAAATGTTATCTTTCTGGATAATACTAACTACTTCTAGTTATTACACAAAAATTCCTTTGAAGAAGAGAGTGATGCTTTTTTTGTATAAAAAATTAATTGAATTTTTTGCTTTAATTAAAATATTTTTGCAGAAGCTATTAGATAATATAGATAGGGTATGGATTATCATATCTAAATGTAACAGTGTTTGTACAAATTTATTTTGACTGTGAGAAGTTATGTTACTTTGATATTTTCAAAGTTTTTACTCATTATTATATATAATTTATGTAATATTTATTATCTAAATTCTTTTTTTTCTTCCTCTTGAAAACAGCATGCTCAAAACTCTTGATAGGTACCAGAAGTGTAGTTATGGAGCTGTAGAAGTTAGCAAACCTGCCAAAGAACTCGAGGTACCGACTATTTACAATCTTTCGACTAATCTTGCAATATTCGGTATTTAATGAAAAGTATAAGGGATACTCCGATCCATTACAGATGTTCGATATAGATTGTAATTTTGTCTTTTTATTATTTTTCATTTGTTTATTATTGTGTTTGTTCGAAGCAGAGTAGCTACCGTGAATACTTGAAGCTGAAACAACGATTCGAGAATCTTCAAAGAACACAGAGGTGAAGTATTTATTTCTGAAAAAAAAATTATTAGTATAAAATTTCAATATATATAATTCTTTTTAATTATTTTGACTATAAATGTTATGTATTTGTTTGCAATGTTTCAGAAATCTTTTGGGGGAAGATTTAGGGCCACTGAGTTCTAAAGATCTTGAGCAGCTTGAAAGGCAATTGGATTCATCTCTGAAGCATGTTAGGTCAACAAAGGTATTTAATTTATGTATTAAATTTCTGATGATTTTTCATCAAAGTTTATAGATGAAGTTGATTTAATGTTTCTCTAATGTTTCACATTTACAATATGATTAATTGAATTAATAGAAAGTTAAATAGTATTCATTAATTTACTCTTAAATGTTATTGTGACATTTTTTTGTGTGGTTATTTTGAACTGTTTGAAACATGAATTTGCAGACTCAATTTATGTTGGACCAATTAGCTGATCTTCAAAATAAGGTAGATGGTTTTGACATGTATATTTAGAGAAATTAATTAATTAAATAAGAAAATTAGTGAGTGCTTAACAATTTCAGACACTGTTATTTTCACAGGAACACATGTTGGTAGAAGCAAATAGATCCTTGTCAATGAAGGTAAAAACATGATGTGCTTATTCTTGATTTTCATGCCATAAGTATAAGAATACCAGCTCTGTTGCACACTACAGTGTTTTCGCATGTGGCCGTCTCGTCTTTGTGGGAAATAATCCTACTCGGATAACTCCCCATCTTCCTTTCCATGTAAAAGTCATCAGATACATGATTTTATATTGCAATCTGCAACCATAATTGTGATAGAAAAATGACTTGTGCAGTCACATTTCGAACCATATTAGACAATTTTATTGTTCCGATATTTTCATCAAAACTCAACTTTTGAATCTCCATACAAAATTTAATGAAAAATCATAATTTTAAGAATTTCTCAATTGTGAATTTCAAAAACCTTTCAATAAAAAATTTACGTTACAACAGCCGCAATGTATGTTGCTGCAATCATAATGACTACAACTACAATTGCAACTGTGTGACCGCAACCACAATTTAAAATTATGATGAGTTATTCAACCTATGCCGAGTCTTTCCCATGTATTGCTCATGGGGTTTTTATGTTGTCATGTTGAAATTCGGATGATTGCTCCCGACATTGGACGGTTAACCCTAAGTTATATCGAAAATTTTCAGGTGGTACTTCCTGATTAGCCTCTTGCTATATAAACTTAGATAGATCATCAACTCTCATAGGCTTATTATTGCAATTTTTTGAATATTTCATACTTTTGAAACTATGATCGAACTGATTGAAATAATCAAATCATGATTAGAGGTCTAACCAATTCGATCTTATGAATTTTTCAATACACCATCAAAATTAGTCCTTTCCTTTTTCCGATTATAAATATGATCCATACGACTACAATCACATTTCAGTTGGACGAAATAAACTCGAGAAATCAGTACAGGCAATCATGGGAAGCCGGCGATCAAAGCATGCAATACGCCGATCAACAAAACGCTCACTCTCAAAGCTTCTTCCAGCAACTAGATTGCAATCCAACTTTACAAATCGGGTAAATATATTATAAATTCAAATTTCCATTTCGCGTCAAAATATAATTTCCCTTTAATTTTACACATTTTAACTCGTGTTCTTTTGATTCAGTTCGGATTATAGGTACAACAATGTAGCATCAGATCAGATAGCTTCAACAAGCCAAGCTCAACAACAAGTGAATGGATTTGTTCCTGGATGGATGCTTTGATCAATTAAGCAATTAAAAGAGAAAAAAGTCAATTAAAAAAAGTGCTTTTTGATGCTGGAAAAAAGCAATGTGTAAATGATTATGATTATGATGATGCTACTTTGCTTCTTTTGTTTTTTGTTTTTGAGGTATAAAAACAGCTATATGACTTACTTGAAGCTGCTGCTAAACCTTTAGCCATAGACTTATATGGCATTCAACAAATTTATAATATTGAGCATCTTTTATTAAATTAATCTTTTTGTTTCTATTTTGTTTGGAAATATATTTGTAAAATAGGATTTTCCATTACAAAATATTCTGCCATTGACACTAAAAATGAGAACATGGCCAAAATTGATTATAACTATGGAGCTGACAAAATTGGCTATAAAAGTGTAAGATTGATTTTAACATGTCTAAAATATAATAGATTTTACTAAGAATTAATTCTCATATAAAACTAGGATTAGTAGATATTTGGTTTAAATACAATTTAATATTTAAATAATATTTAAATTTATTGAATTCATTTTTAGGAAAATATATCCAAACAAATATTAGTTTTTTTTACAAGGTAAATAGAAATGTTGGTGCTTTAAAGAAGGACAAAATGTAAATAGGAATGTTGGTGATGATAGAGTTCAACCAATGGACAGAAATAGCCCTTTCCATAATTGGCCTTCATGTGGAACTTCTTTTATGATTTGATACCATATGAATGTTTATACAATATAATTTGCTTTTGTAAAACTTCACACTGAGTCCATCCACTAAGTCAAAACTCCTCATTAATAATGCCTTGAGGTTCCAAAGATTTGTGAAGAGGATGGCCATAACATTTATACATGATTTCCATGCATAAAACATGTTTAGCTTAGCAAAATTTCAAGATTTTATTTGTAACAATCAATTGTCACATTTGACAAATTGATTGTCATGATGCAGCTGCCAAAGCAAAATTTGTATTTTAGAAGAGGAATAATTGATTTTCCTCTTATGACAATCGTGTGTAAATTTTGAATATTTTGAACGTTTAACTTGCCATAATCAATTATAGTGGTATGACAATCGATTATAAGATGTAGCTTTTTGAAAAATCTGAATCTTTGCAATACCTATTCATTGCACATGCTCGTGTAACCTTTTCACATATTATTACAATTAATCATAAATAATTTTTAAGCAATACTACTCATTCAAGAGGCATCTTTTGATGTATTTAAATTATGAATTTTTCAGATTTTAAATTATCTTTTCCCATCTTATTTTTTAAATAATTCATCTATGATTTCTATGGGTTCGTAACTTTGTGACATAAACTTTTTGTGTAAAAATTTCATACATCATATAAAAGTTTCTTAAACATATTGAGCACTTAAGATATATATATATATATATATATATATATATATATATATATATATATATATATATATATATATATATATATATATATATATATATATATATATATTGAGCACAAGCATATAAAAGTGAAAGAGAATATCAAAATTGTTATATCTTGGAAAGTGATGTAGGAGAGGGGATGTGTTGGCTACTGACTTGATTCGTCGGGCGAGTGAAGAGGCTCGTCAGGTGAGAGGCTTGAGAAAATTGGGATGTTGGCTACTTACTTTAGTCGTCGGGCGAACGAGGAGACTCGCGGGTGAATGGTGTCTGAACCTGAAATTTTGTAAAGGCCATAACTTGAGCTTCCAGACTCCGTTTAACGCGTTGTTCGAAGCGTGGGAGGGAAAATAAAATAACCTATACTCTGATAGAATAAAATGAGTTGTAGGATATAGTCTCCTAGTACTTTTTTATGATGAGGCAATGATACTTTGTGATGAATAATAGTAAATATGATTTCTATTATGAAATTGAATTAACCATGTCTTGTTGTTACTTGACTTGTGTTCTATGATGTTTTTGATGTTGTTGTGATGTATGTGTGATGATGGAGTATGTGATGAGGTGTGATTAAAATGATGAATGATGATGCATTTTGACTAGTCATGGTCGTATTGTGTGTTGTTGCGTATCATGCATTCATAGAATTTGTAGGACTTTTTTTCAGTGAAGTTTGCAGGGTATTTATCTGGTGATGTTAGGACGCTTTGGTCTAGTGATGGCCTCAATCCCATAGTGTGGATTGAGTGCAAATTGTGATGTTCTTCGATTCCAAACAGAAATCGATCCTATTGGTGGGGATCTTTGGAGATAACGATGACTAAGTCATCAGTTATGTTTGGTACCACATGCATGAGTCAAATGATTCATTATTGGTGGCATTGTATAATATTTGAATTAAACGATGTATGTTATTAACTCCTAAGTTGTGGTGTATGAGGTGAAGAATTAGAGATTTTTGATTTTGCTATGGATGTAATTGATGATATCGCATTGTAGTTATCCCTATGATATGACTACAATATCTATTACTTATTCTTTTTATAATGATTGTGATTTACTCACCCTTTCTACTTGGAAATGTTTCCTCGAAACGTGGGTAACTTGTAGGTGATAAAGATTAGTGTAGGAAGCTTAGGAGGTAGCTTCCGAGTGCGCTTGTTTAATTTCCCTTGAGTCTAGTGGGTCTTGCTCTAACATGTAACATCGGGGCTGGGATCGAGTGTGAACTTTGATTTCCTTGATATTTTGAAGAATTTTGTATTACTTTTATAATCATGTAGTCTTAAACATGAAGTGTGGCGATTTTGTTGATGTTGAGCTACCTTTTATGGGATTGATTATTTTATGAAGAAGACGTTAAGAATTGTTTATTCTGTTGCGAAGTTTTGAAGTAATTTACTTGACGATGTTAAAGATGTTATCTATATTTAAATGATTTTGCAACCCGTGTTACAAAATAGGGCTATTTGTTAAATGAAGTTATTATGAAGATATGACACCCTTGTGGTTATTTGTTTTGTTTTTCGTAAAAATTATACGCGAAAATATATGTGGGTTAGAAGGGTGTTACAGCGAGACCATCTTATCCACCTTTTGGGGTTTTCTCGATGCTTCCCCTTCCCTTTTGGAATAAATAAAGTTTAATGGAGACTATGTGTTTTTTCGCGTACCGACTGTTGTTAAAGAATATCTCAATGATAATCATTAAAGTAACTTGGAATTTGGGCTATCCTAGTTGATTGTTTTAAGGTTACATGTTGAGGTGTGGGAGAGGGAGTAGTATGAGGGGTAAGAGGCGTAAGAGCATTAGGAGGATTAGGAGTAGGATGGGTGTAACATCCCAAAATTTCTTATTTAATTAAATTAATTAATTTGAATTAGCATTTTATTGGAATTATGTTGGTAGAAATAATAAAATGTAGTGTTGGGCCATTGGTGGAGTTAGTAATGTGGGGGTGTTAGTGTGAAGGAGCCCAATACTAAGTTATGTTATGTTTTCATAAAACAAAAAAATAAGAGGAAATTGAGAAATATAGGAGGTAAACCTAAGAGGGAGAGAAGAAGAACTCATGGGCAAAAGCTATTTTCGCAACTATTTGGCAGCCTTCACAAAATGGGTCATAACTTCCTGCTAGTAACTCCAAATCAGGTAATTCTCAAAGATTCGGATTCTACACGAAATTTCCTTCGATTTGATATATTAATTCGTGTCAAGGAGGTTCTCGATGAGGGAGATAAGCGAGTTTGAAGATTGGAGATTCTTGCTGAATTTGGAGAAAAAGGGCTTACGGGTTTGATGGAGAAGAAAGGGAAAAATCCATATTCTTGGCTAAGGTAAGGGGGGACTCTTCCAATTAACCTCTATTATCGGGTTGTAGATGATAGGATTAAGATTTGTATGGTATTGACTCAATAGAGAAGTATGTTCTAGGTTGGGGTTTTGACATTCAGGTTCAAATTGATAGATTATGTGTAAATGCTTGTTGTGATGTTTGATTATGTTTGGATGTGTTGTTGAGGCATGAAATAACATGGAATGATTGTGAATTGATTATGTTTTTCGTGTATGGTCGAAATGATTCGATTTGGTTTGTGTTGGATGGAGATAAGTTGCTGTCAAAAGTGCTTATTTGGCTGTTACAGGTGATGTAACCGGTTACGGTTGGGTTTGTAACCGGTTACGGATGTGAAAAATGGGGTTTTTGGGCTGGTTACGAGTTCGTAATCGGTTACGGTGTTGTTCGTAACCGGTTACGGCTGAAACTGTTTTTTGAAAATTATTTTCGTAACCTGTTACGCCTTTTCGTAACCCGTTACGGCTGAAGCTTTTTTTGAAAAATTGTTGTTCGTAACCCGTTACGCCTTTTCGTAACCCGTTACGCTGCAGCCTTTACGAAAAATATTTATTTTCAAAAATTCGTATCTTTTGAACCGTAAATCCGTTTTAGACGCCATTTTGGATGTTGTTCCTTAAATTGAATGCTCTACCATATGAAATAAATAAAACAACAATAACTTGATTTTATTTTGAAAAGTATCGTTTTCTCCAAATGTGGTTTATTCTTGTTTTGCATAATTGATGAGGTGCAATGAATTGTTGGTTGCATAATTGAATATGTGCAATGATATGTGTTGTTATAATGTGATTGCTCCTGCTTGTTATGCAAATGGATGTTGTTCATGGTAAATATGGTTATCATGTATTTTGATGAATGATGACGTAAATGCTCTGTTGTTGTTGGGTTGATTTGTTGTACTTGATACACGATTGTGAGAGGTGCTATTGTTGTTGCACTGTGTGGTGGATGTTATATCTGTTATGATGTTGTGGTTGTAATTGGTGTTGTTATACATATATTGTTGATGTAAAATATGTATTCTATTTGGTTGGGAATAGCATAACTGTGTGTGTGGCTATTGATTACTATATTGGTTGATGATTATGACATTGGTTGGTCTATGTGGATGATGAGCATGTTATGGTTGATACATGCATTTCATAATCATTATGTGGCTGATCCTTGACGATGGTGGATCAGTGGTAGCTAATTCCCATTGTGTGGAATTAGTGAGTGGGTGTCGCCGTATCCTTGACGATGGTGGATCGGTGAGATGGGTTCGTCCCATGATTGGTACCACATGCATGTAGTTGCATTGCATTAGGTGTTTGGTTCATTATAACATGAATGGAAGTTGTCCAATGTTATAATGTTGTGTGTTTGATGTATGTGTGTATAGCCTGAATATATGTCGATGTTGGGTGAATATTATACTGTTGATGTTTTATCGTTTATGAACTGATAACATTGTTTAATTGCGAATGAGACTCACCCTTACTGTTGACTATTTTTCAGATTAAGGATTAGCGGCTTGTGCTGGGTGAGGATAACTCGTAGAGTTACTTCGTTTAGTTTGGTTGTGTCGGTGTCATGCTCGGGTCTTGTAACACTGGGGGACGGGTGTGTCTAGAGTTGGATGATAACTCTAGTTTTGGTTTTGTTGTTGAATAATGTTGGTTATGCCTTAAACATGGTAGATGATGGTTTTGATTATTCAACTAATAAAGTATTCCGCTGTGTTTTAAACATGTTTGCAATTGTTTATGTTCCTCAGAACAGCATGACAGATGTTTTATTTTATATGAGATAATTGTAACGCTCTTAATTACATGTTTACTCTGAAAATATTATTTAATTTATCGAGGGTTTAGAAGGGTGTTACAATAGTGGTATCAGAGTCTGGTTGGTCCGTCCGGCCAATTGTTGAGTCAGTTGAGTTGTGCGACATGTGTATACTGTCGGTGTTTTATCCCTGGGTACGCGGCATGTGAGTGAATCACTGTCGGTACTTATGTGTTTTATTGTAGGTGTTGGATTGAAACAAGTGGGGGAGAAGCTTCGTTTCTCGGTTATGTTTCAGTTGTAAGATGATTGGTTCAGTAGGCTGTTGTTGGCAACAGTGCAAGCGTTGTTGGAGTTGTTGTTTCCCGAATCGAAGGTGACTTGGAATTAAGACTTGGCTAGTAATTAAGTTGGAGTATCTTGAGGGAGGATGATTAGAAGTAATTGATGATTATTTGTATGAGAGGGAAATTAGAAAGTTGCAATGTATCAGCTCTGCTGGTGTGCTGCGAAGTTGTCAGTTGAGTAGCCTTGCGTCTCGGAAGAGGTTCAGCTGCAAGTAGCAAAGAGGATTGCGGTCGTAATGTTTCAGAAATCAAACTTCGGTGAGGAAATGTGTCGCTCAAGTTGTAAGAATATTGGAAGCAAGGGGATATGATAAGGGGATGCATAGAATGCGATTGATTTGAAGAGGATGAGTTTCGGAGTGGAATTTCCGCAAGCAAAACGCAGGAAAGTTGCTGAATCGTTATGAAACTTCGAAAATTCATAACTTGAGTTCTAGACATCCGATTTGAGTTCTGTTTGAAGCGTCGGAAAGCTAACGAGATGAACTTTGTTATAAAAATGGTTGCAGCAGCTGTAACATATTTAATTGTGACAGGATGATGTTGGAAAGAGGTGAAGTTGCGGTTACACTTGTTCTTAGAACTAGACTTGTTGTCGGTACGGCACGAGATGCCAGTGTCAGAGTTGAATGGATTGAAGGAATAATTAGAAGGTTTGTTGAGAAGTAATTTTAAGAATTGAATATACCATTTGAAGAGTTTTGGAGATATCGTTTAGAGTGTCGCTACATGACGTCGGTGTTGCCTTTTTGGATAACGATTGGAAAATTCATATCTTGAGTTCCGAGTGTCGGATTAGGGTGCCGTTTGAACCTACGAAGAGGAGAGATTATGTTATACCTTATAAGAGAGTTATAAATACGGTTGGGTGATCCTATATATTTCAAAGTTGGTTAAGAAAGCGTGAAACTTGTTTAATAGGAATGGTTACTACCGTGATTGTTTGAAATGAAGTTGAGTCGAACATGTTGTTGATGAATAAGTTGATGAGATGTTCGGTAATAGAGATGATTTGAGTGTCGATGGATTTTAGTGAGAATTGAATTGGTAGTAAAGGTGAGATAAACTTGGAACGGTTGAAGTCGTATTTGTGAGGCATCACTGATAGGTTTGGGTGGTGTATTGATGCAAGACTAGCAAGTAGTAGCTTATGCGTCGAGACAACTCAAAGTGCATGAAGGGAATTATCCGACTCATGATTTGGAGTTGGCAGCCGTGGTTTTGTTTTGAAGTTATGGCGACATTGTTTGTATGGTTCGAGATTCGAGGTGTTTAGTGATCATAAGAGTCTGAAGTACCTCTTCGAGCAGAAGGAGCTGAATATGAGGCAGAGGATGTGGTTAGAATTCCTTAAAGATTATGATTTTGGTTTGCATTACCATCCTGGTAAGGAAAATGTTGTGCTAATGCGTTGCGTAGGAAGTCTTTAAATATGTCGGTGCCAATGGTGGAAGAGTTGGATTTAACTGAACAATTTAGAGATTTGAGTTTGGTATGTGAAGGCACCCCTAATAGTGTTAGATTGGGTATGCTAAAGCTGACTAATGTTATTCTTTGAAATTCTGGTATGACAGTCTCAGATGTCAAGCACGATGTTACGACATCTAGCTGTGCAAACATATCATGCAGGGTATTACAACTGACCTCTTAAATTATCTTCTGATCATGAATAATCTGAGATCATACAAACTACAGAACCATTATAAATATTGCATAGCTGAATTATGCAGAGTCACATCTGATCTGGTTCTGTTACAGGCTGCTTAACAATTGAATACAGGATGTCATCCCTAATGTTGTGACATCATATAATTAACACAGCAGCAGAAAGTAAATAACACACAGAATTGTTCACCCAGTTCGGTTCAATCAAACCTACATCTGGGGGCATACCAAGCCAGGAGAGAAGTCCACTATCAGTAGTATTATTTTCTTACAAACAACCTCAGGTTTGCAGGCAACTGCCACAGTATACCTAATAACTACCCAATGATCCTTCTATCTAAGATACCGCACTTAGATACGAGATATCACCATCTCTCATCCTAGATCAATACTGTACCAGTTATTTCTTCAAATAGAAGTTACACTTCCAACACAATTATCCTAAGACTAAGAGCCGTAATACTCCCACCTTAGAACTATCTTGAAGTTGCTTAAAAGCTTCCTTCAAGAACAATACTCAACTCATACCTAATGGCTTAGAGTGAGAACAATAATTCTCTTACTTAACAGTTTCGAGAATAACAACACATCTCTTGCCTACGGGCTTTGAGATGAACAATGGTGACCTTCCCACAACTCGGGAGGTTCACCTACACAACAAACCCTAATGTCTACATTATGATCGTTTTTCTTACTCTTTAGGTCTACCGAGAATCACATATAAATAACCTAATTCTAGTTGGACTTGGGCTTGAAATCACAGCACTCCTTGCTGTTACAAATCAGCAGATTTCTTCTGCTACAAGCAAGGTCTTTTAATCATAAGTTACCTAATCTGTTTCCTAAATTAGTAACTGTTGAATCTTCAATCTTCAGATTTGATTCTTCAATATTCTGACTTGATTCTTTGACCTTTAAACCTGCGCCACATAGGATTCCATAAGGTTTTGTATCTTTAAAACCAAACTGAACCTTCCTTCCTTAATTCTGCAGGCGCGATGTCATGGTTGATGTCATGACATTACTTGTAACATCTTGCTTCAGTACCTGTTTTGTTCTTATATATATTTGCAAGAGTACACAGTATGACATGCAGCTGCTTCTATGTTTTAGCCAAGCACAGATGCCAATAAGACAATAAACTAGTACTTTCAATCTCCCCCTTTGTCTTATTGTGGCTAAAACTAAACATACATAAAAATACAAATAAAAACATAAAACCTCCAACAGCAGCTGCTTCAACTTTCAAGATTCAGGTTTCAGAGGTTGGACCATATCATAATATCTGAATCTTCTGATTCTACTTCTGTCTTCAGATCTTCCTTTGTTTCTTTTGACAGTAGCAAAATCAGCATCAACCTTGGCAAAATCAGCATCAACCTCTCTCCCCCTTTTTAGCCATAATATGACAAAGATGCATCCGATGTCATAATATGCAATGGCAGAACCTGTAACTCCCCCTGCACATGAGGAAGAAGATACGGAAACAAATTCTTGCCACTGTAGTTCTTTAAGAACTAGCCCTGGTAACTCAGAACACAAATCACAATTGTGTTCATAACTCAGATCACAAATCACAACTAACAGTCTCCCTTCTCAAAGACATAGCATGAGGGTGCATGTTTATTGTTAATTCTGTAACACGTTTGGTACAGATCCATGATTTTCCCACCCTGTGTTATTCTGAATAGATTTTGATATAGGAACCCATCACAATACCAAATCTGGACGCATCCAATACAAACACATATGAAACACATCTTTGAGGGATCTGATATATGAGGCTTGCTGCAGAGATGCCTTTATATAGCCATAGGAGGATCATAGGGAGTAACGACAGTCAAGGCTCTTAATTGAGTGGAGCTCTTTTTGAGGGCAAGAATTCTGTTACATACTGACCACCGCCCAGCCTCTTTTGACTGTTTCTAAAGACAAGAACAGTTTTAATGAATAACCAATAACATTTCATGCAAGAGAATCTGTTCTTTAATGTCCTGACATCAGATCAGACATTGTCTTCTCAGGTCTATTTCATTGGGAAGTGCATATTATATCTTTGAACCATAGACCATAGACCACCCCTCCTTGACTTCACAGTTCCATTCACTGACTCTATTTCCTCTATGGAACAGAAGAGGATACACACTATGATACTAAAAACACTTGGCCCATCCAATTACTTGTATAGTAAACCAGTTTTCTATGTTGGATGACTCAGAACACAAGACAGTCAATGTTCAAGACTATAGACTCACAAGACATATTCAAAATAGACAATAACTCTATGTTGAACTACTGAGAATACAAGAAGCAACATGTATTCAGACTAGAAAATAAAGACTCAAAGCAAGAGCAAGAAGAAAACACAAGATCTTATGCAAAAACAACTGCAAAGATTGACCTCAGATTTTGCAATATCTGAACACTACCCTTAATCCCTATGTTCATCACAATTTGATAAACATAACCTAAACTCTAGACACAGGACTGAACTTATATTCAACAAAAAATATAAGTGACTCAAATAATGAAGGAAAAACTAAAACAAAAGACTCTATAAACCTGAGCATAATGCATAACATACCTAGACTTTAACAGATGTCTTGATCAAGAGATGTTATTTGAGAAATCTGCCTCAGGTGAACTTGTGCAATGGTTGGAATATGCACTATATCAGGACAAGTGATACACACCATCAAAACATGCTTTTAGTTGATAAATCAATGAATGTTCCTTGCTGGTTTCAAGAATAAAACATGTTGTGAGTTATGTTCTGACGTCACATATGACATTGTTCATCTGCTTTTGAGATTAGTCATTGATAGACTTTCCATGAAGATTATATGCAGATTAACTTTGTCATTGCTGATCTTCAAACTCCTTTACTCCCCCTTACTTATACAAACAGAGGATATCTTTGATGTTTGAACTTAAAGCATCCTTCACTTGGACTTGCCACAGTTTCCAAATATGGAATACTTTAGTTACTTGCTACACAATATACAGTCTGCCACTTACTGCATCTCGTTGTAGAAGAACTTAGAATGTATAACCATGAGATTGTCTTCAATGATAAGCACTAAATTAACTTTAACACATGAAGACTTTGAGATGATGTTATAGCATCTGATGAGACATCATCTTTCATGATTCTTGATCAACATCTCTAATAGCTTGTTCATTACAGTTTGGTGAAGATAGTAGAGTTCTTTTATCAGCATAATCAAGGAATAGATAGCCAGCATCTCAATATACCACTACAGACTTACACTCTGATTATGAGATGTTGGATGCCATAGTCTATACCTCTAGAGGAGATTCCCTCAAGAGATTTCTGGAAAGACTTTAGGAATGGCATGATACTGAATAAGTCAGATTTTCAATGGATCATCTGACATCCTTGATTCTTCAACATAACTTCCTTCTTTGAATATTACTTTAGGGAAGTTCACAATCCATAACCATATTTCACTGTGTATAAGACACAGTATTCAGTTCCAACAACTGTTCTATGGTAATGAATCACAATATACATCTGGTTCCTTGGATCAGAAGAAAAAACCAGATATAGGCTCAACTTGATTTTAATATAAAGGGATAGAAAGGTATACCTTTATGAATCAATTATGGCATTTTGAGCAAAAAGAGTAATTTCTACATATATGAACATTGTTGTAGAATTACCAATTGATCGTGTCCTGATCAATCATAGTCAGATGTCTCCTCTTCCAGATCAGGAGTAGGTTCCAAACATATGTACTCACACTACATTTGCTTAGCACCAGAACATCTGTTCTTCAACTGGTAGCTGCATACCAGTGCAGATGTCACAACTTTTAGTGTGACATTTATTCCTCCTTTCAGGAAAACACATGCAGATTTTATGACTGACATTGATCAAGAGTCATTCATCAGCAATAATGAACCATGTCAAAATGAGTGGACTTGAGAGATTACTCAAGTATCTTTGACACTTCAGTTATGGCTGTAAGAATCTGCTTAAAATAAATTCTGTTGAGTATGTCCCAGAGATAGAGAACGGACAGCAGTCTTATTTCAACAGAATACACATTGCTTACTTCACATCTTATAATAGTAAGCATCACACATAGGGCATAACACTGGTTTTACCCTAACAAATAGCTTGCTTCAGCTTCAAGCTATACCCTAGACCCAAGCACCTATGGATAACTTTGGTCTAGCACACCTAGTTACCAAGATCTTCCAACTTTAAGATCAAGTAACCCTCTTCATGTCATATGAAGCCTTCAACATGAAAGTAGTTTAGACCACTACTGTCATCTAGATTAGAATCTGCCCATTCCAATCCACACTAAGTCAAAACTGCCACTTTTGACAATAATGTTGCTCTCCAAACTTCAGCACATTGTCTGCTTTTCATATCCATATTAAGCAGAACATGTTATAACATGAGGTGTGACATCACATACATCCTTGGTAATCTTACCTTCCACCAAGAAAACACCATGCTGGAAACACAATCAGCACAACAACAGTAATACTTTCCCCTTATCCAGGACAACACATGTTTCCTTGTACTTTGATGAATGGAAAACATAAGACGCATCTTCATGTCTTCAAGAGCGCACCCTCTGTTCAATTCCTTATTGAACACAATCTTCCTCAGTACTTAGACTCCATGCTCCCTTCATGGTTCTTCATTAATGTTGTATCATAATCAAAACATCCAGCACACACAATCAACCAGCTTAGAGCACACACATCTTCTTGAGTCTTCAATCTTATCACCCTTCTGCCCAAGAGTAATTTAATCCAAGACACGAAAAAAAACCAACTGCCACTTGTTGTCTTCCTCTTTTAGCTGTTGATTACATCATCTACCTTGCATAAAACCAGAAAGTATCTCCCATAGATCTCATCCAGAAACAGACAGGATGCCTGCTCTGATACCAATTGAAATTCTGGTATGACAGTCTCAGATGTCAAGCACGATGTTACGACATCTAGCTGTGCAAACATATCATGCAGGGTATTACAACTGACCTCTTAAATTATCTTCTGATCATGAATAATCTGAGATCATACAAACTACAGAACCATTATAAATATTGCATAGCTGAATTATGCAGAGTCACATCTGATCTGGTTCTGTTACAGGCTGCTTAACAATTGAATACAGGATGTCATCCCTAATGTTGTGACATCATATAATTAACACAGCAGCAGAAAGTAAATAACACACAGAATTGTTCACCCAGTTCGGTTCAATCAAACCTACATCTGGGGGCATACCAAGCCAGGAGAGAAGTCCACTATCAGTAGTATTATTTTCTTACAAACAACCTCAGGTTTGCAGGCAACTGCCACAGTATACCTAATAACTACCCAATGATCCTTCTATCTAAGATACCGCACTTAGATACGAGATATCACCATCTCTCATCCTAGATCAATACTGTACCAGTTATTTCTTCAAATAGAAGTTACACTTCCAACACAATTATCCTAAGACTAAGAGCCGTAATACTCCCACCTTAGAACTATCTTGAAGTTGCTTAAAAGCTTCCTTCAAGAACAATACTCAACTCATACCTAATGGCTTAGAGTGAGAACAATAATTCTCTTACTTAACAGTTTCGAGAATAACAACACATCTCTTGCCTACGGGCTTTGAGATGAACAATGGTGACCTTCCCACAACTCGGGAGGTTCACCTACACAACAAACCCTAATGTCTACATTATGATCGTTTTTCTTACTCTTTAGGTCTACCGAGAATCACATATAAATAACCTAATTCTAGTTGGACTTGGGCTTGAAATCACAGCACTCCTTGCTGTTACAAATCAGCAGATTTCTTCTGCTACAAGCAAGGTCTTTTAATCATAAGTTACCTAATCTGTTTCCTAAATTAGTAACTGTTGAATCTTCAATCTTCAGATTTGATTCTTCAATATTCTGACTTGATTCTTTGACCTTTAAACCTGCGCCACATAGGATTCCATAAGGTTTTGTATCTTTAAAACCAAACTGAACCTTCCTTCCTTAATTCTGCAGGCGCGATGTCATGGTTGATGTCATGACATTACTTGTAACATCTTGCTTCAGTACCTGTTTTGTTCTTATATATATTTGCAAGAGTACACAGTATGACATGCAGCTGCTTCTATGTTTTAGCCAAGCACAGATGCCAATAAGACAATAAACTAGTACTTTCATTCTTGACGAGATTAGAGAAAGTCAAAAAGCTGATGTTGAATTGATTGATAAGTTGACTTTGATTAATCAAGGCATAGGCGGTGAATTCAGAGTTGACAAGAATGGTCTAATGAGGTTTGGTGACAGACTTGTGTTCCTGATGTTGCTGAACTTCGAAAGAATATTCTAGAAGAAGGACACCGTAGTGAATTATTGGACTATGATGATGTTAATGAGTTTGAGTGCAAACTCAGGAAGGACACTATTAAGTAGTAACAACAGTTTATGCTTAAATATGATTGTCGGCTATCTATTGACAAATTGAGGACTTGATCACCCTTAATCTCTTGTTGATTGTAGACGGAATCATATAAATGAGATGAGCTTGTTTTGTTACTTTAATGGTATAAGATGTGATGAATACTAAGCCGTGAGAATAATCACTCACCATGATGTGTGAACTTATGAAAAAGTGAATATGAAAAAGTGCAACATATTGTACGGTGACTTAAGACGGGTAATCGAAGTCGCACAGCGAAAGTGTGATGTGGAGTGGTATTACGAGTACTACTTGTGGGAAGTGAGGAATTGATATGTCAGGAGCCTACATAGAGAATGTGTATTGATCTATATATTGGATTTAGAACCCAGTGGATGTAAGGATGACGTGTCGAAGAATTATAACTATTTTTAATAATTGTCGAGTTGATGAATATGTTATCGTGGTTGTATGTAGTTAACGAGTATGTATTCGGCGAAGTTAAGACGATGAGTTGATAATATATGATGCCATAATAATTTGTGTTGTTGTAAGGCGTTATTGTAGATTTCCAGATATAATGAGGAATTATACTCTATGAAGGACGAAGTTGATTTAACTCTTAGAGAATAGTGGTGAAGGATAGAAAAACACTTAGAAAGGGGGGGTTTGAATAAGTGTAGCTTTAAAAACTTGACAGATAAAAATAAATTGCACAGTTATTTTTATCCTGGTTCGTTGTTAACTAAACTACTCCAGTCCACCCCCGCAGAGATGATTTACCTCAACTGAGGATTTAATCCACTAATCGCACGGATTACAATGGTTTTCCACTTAGTCAGCAACTAAGTCTTCCAGAGTCTTCTGATCACACACTGATCACTCCAGGAACAACTGCTTAGATACCCTCTAAGACTTTTCTAGAGTCTACTGATCAACACGATCACTCTAGTTACAACTTGCTTAGTTCACTCCTAAGACTTCCTAGAGTATTCTGATCAACACGATCACTCTAGTTCCTTACAACTTAATGTAATCAATTCTAAGAGTTTACAAATGCTTCTTAAAAGCGATAATCACAACTGTGATATTTCTCTTAACGTTTAAGCTTAATCTCACTAAAATATTACAACAGCAATGTAGTGAGCTTTGATTAAGATGAAGATTCTGAGTTTAGATTTGAACAGCATTTCAGCAAGTTTGATATAAGTTGTTTTGGTGCAGAATCGTTAACCTTGCTTCTTATCAGAACTTCATATTTATAGGCGTTGGAGAAGATGACCGTTGAATGCATTTAATGCTTTGCGTGTTCCGTACAGCATCGCATTTAATGTTATACGCTTTTGTCAACTACCTCGAGCCTTGTTCACGCTGTGTCTACTGACGTAGCCTTTAATAGCTTTTAACGTTCCTTTTGTCAGTCAGCGTAGCTTGCCACTTGTACTTTCTTCTGATCTGATGTTTGTGAATACAACGTTTGAATATCATCAGAGTCAAACAGCTTGGTGCATAGCATCTTCTGATCTTCTGACCGTGAAGTGCTTCTGTTGCGTGATACCATCTTCTGAGCTTCAGTGCTTCTGATCTCTTGTTCTTCTGATGCTTCCATAGACCCATGTTCTGATTCTGCTTCGACCATCTTCTGATGTCTTGCCAGACCATGTTCTGATGTTGCATACTGAACCCTTTGAGACAAAGCTTCTGAGCGCTGAATTATGCGTACTCTTTATATATATTTCCTGAAAGGGAAATTGCATTGGATTAGAGTACCATATTATATTAAGCAAAATTCATATTATTGTTATCATCAAAACTAAGATAATTGATCAGAACAAATCTTGTTCTAACAATCTCCCCCTTTTTGATGATGACAAAAACATATATAAATGATATGAATTTGCGATCAGAAAGAACAGACGGCAAAAGACAAATTACACAGCTATAGCATAAGCATATGAATATGTCTCCCCCTGAGATTAACAATCTCCCCCTGAGATAAATAATCTCCCCCTGAAATAAATACTCGAAGAACTTTAATAAAAGACTTCCCTGATTATTTCGGTAGAGACGATCATATAAGCTTCTGTCTTTAGAGAATTCATAGCTTCTGACTTCTGCTTCCATAGGACAGCTTCAGAACTAGAATTTCCTTAGATCCCTAGAACACTCACAGCTTCTGATTCCTGCTTCCATCTAGGACAGCTTCAGAACTTGAATTTCTTTGATCTTCTGAACATTCACAGCTTCTGATTTCTGCTTCCATTCAGGACAGCTTCAGAACTTGAATTTCTTTGATCTTCTGAACATTCACAGCTTCTGATTTCTGCTTCCATTCAGGACAGCTTCAGAACTTGAGTTTTTCTGGATCTTTAGAACATTCGCAGCTTCTGATTTCTGCTTCCCTCGGATAGCTTCAGAGCTTTGAATTTCTACCAACATCACTTCATGCTAGATTTGTATCAGAACATTGTTGAATGTACTAGAGCATCATCTGAGCATCTCTACATCCTGAAATGTTACAGAACAAAAACTAAACGACAAAAGTCAGCATGAACGAGTTAGAACATAAAATGTATGTTTGAACACATTATATGAATCAGAGCCATATAGGCTGAAATAATGTATCAGAGCAAATAATGTATCAGAGCCATAACATTATATGTATCAGAGAAAATAGAATTTTGTCAGAATAAATAGACAAATATAGATCAAATTCTATTATCAGTGCTTCTGATCTCTGAAGCTTGACAGCACTCAGCTTGCTTCAGTTTCCATGGTTTTGCTTCTTGTGTTTGCTTTGAAGATTCTCTTCAGTATACCTGCAAAACACTTAAACCATATAGAACTTGCAGTTCTTGTTAGTGAATGTGTGGGAGCTTTACCCAGCAACTGATAGATTTAATCAAATCATTTATCATTTATCTTCTCCCCCTTTTTGTCATAACATCAAAAAGAATATATCAAAAGATTCAGATGCATAAAATGACAAATAAAAACACTGGAATGTAAAAGCAAAGAAACTTTTTTCATTGATAATAAAACAAGGATTACAAGAAGATGTTTAACAAGCAGATGCAACAAGGAAAATAAAACTACTAAGACCAAATCCTAAGACCCTAGCTAAGACAACGTCTGTGCCAACATGCCATGAAGGAGTGAAACGCCTCATTGACTGCTTCTTGGGCTTCCAGGCGAGGGATCAGGAAGACTTGGTCCTGATGCAGATCTTCCACCATCTTTACCAGAGACAACATTCTCAGCGGGTGAAGATGAAGAGATTTCTTCAGAAGAGATTAAAGGAGAGGAAAGGTTAGATGAAGAGGAAGCTGAGTCTTGAAGGTCGAAAGATGAGGAAGAAGATGGAGATGATGGAGGGCTTTCACCAGGGGGATGAAACACACGTCTAGAATAGTTTCCAGACAACATTGCTTCGAAAGGATTCACCTTGAGAGGATCATAGGTGATTTTGATCTTTTTGGGTTTGGAAGGTGATGTTTCAACAGCTTTTCTTTTGTTGTTTTGATCATTTTCATTATTTCCTGGGCTTGATGAAGAGTTCATGATGGGTTTGCAGAAAAATGAACAGGTAGGGTTTGATATGGAAGAGAGAGAGAGAAAAACTTGATGAGGAATGCAAAGAGATAGAGAGAGATGAGAGGGAAAGAGAAGAGTTTGAAGAGTATTTAAAAGAAAATAAAATGAAACGAGTGATGAATAGCATTTAATGTTACGTGACGTGAGGAGAGATAATAAAGACAAATGAGGTGACTAGCACAGTTACCTATGGTCGGCGTCCCTTCAACTGCACGCGCGCTTATCCATGAATAGTAACGACAGGTTTACCATCCCGAGATAAAAACGTAACAGCTGTTTTGCTTTAAAAGAGGTTCTGAATCAACTTAGACAATGAAACGTTAGTAATAACCGAATCATAATTTCTAAAAAATTTCAATCAGAACTTCTGATATATAAAAAATAATCCATTTTCATTTCAGAAGTTACTCATACATAAGAACTTCTCATCTTCTCATTCTGGGCATAAATCCATACTGATGTTCTTCAGAATGAACTTAAACCTATCTTCAGCCAGGGGTTTTGTAAAGATATCAGCCCATTGATGGTCTGTATCAACAAAGTTTAAAGATATAACACCCTTCTGAACATAGTCCCTTATGAAATGATGTTTAATCTCAATATGTTTAGCTTTTGAATGAAGAATAGGATTCTTAGATAAACATATAGCAGAAGTATTATCACAGAATATAGGAATGTTACTCTCAAATATCTGATAATCTTCTAACTGACTCTTCATCCAGAGCATCTGTGTACTACAACCAGCAGCAGCGACATATTCTGCTTCTGTTGTTGATAGAGCAATAGTTGCTTGCTTCTTGCTATACCAAGAGATCAAATGACTTCCAAGAAATTGGCAACTTCCTGAAGTACTTTTTCTTTCAATTCTGTCTCCAGCATAGTCAGCATCGCAGAATCCTACTAAGTTGTATTCTTTAGATTTTCTGTAAACTAAGCCAACATTAGTAGTACCTTTCAGATACCTTAGAATTCTCTTAACAGCAGTTAAATGAGATTCTCTAGGATCTGATTGGAATCTAGCACACAAACAAACACTGAACAGAATGTCAGGTCTAGAAGCAGTCAGATATAGAAGAGATCCAATCATACCTCTGTATAACTTCTGATCTACCTTCTTACTTACCTCATCCTTACCTAGGATGCATGTTGGATGCATAGGAGTTTTGGCTTCTTTGCAGTCTAGAAGATTAAACTTCTTCAGAAGTTCCTTCACATACTTGGTTTGGTGAACATACGTTCCTTCTGATGTTTGATTTATTTGTATTCCGAGGAAATACTTGAGTTCTCCCATCATGCTCATTTCAAACTCAGCCTGCATAGACTTAGCAAACTCCTTTCCAAGTGTAGCATTAGATGTTCCAAAAATAATATCATCTACATATATTTGACAAATTAAAATATCCCTTTTAAAGGTTTTACAAAAGAGAGTAGTGTCCACTTTTCCTCTAGTGAAACCATTATCCAGAAGGAAAGAACTTAAGCGTTCATACCAAGCTCTGGGAGCCTGTTTCAATCCATACAATGATTTCTTAAGTTTAAAAACATGATTAGGAGACATAGAGTCTTCAAAACCAGGAGGTTGATGGACATAAACTTCTTCATCTATATAACCATTTAAGAAAGCACTCTTAACATCCATCTGATAAAGAGTGATGTTATGTTGAGTGGCAAATGAAATTAATAGACGAATAGATTCTAACCTGGCCACTGGTGCAAAGGTTTCTGTATAATCAATCCCTTCTTGCTGACTATAACCCTGAGCCACCAGTCTGGCTTTGTTCCTTACCACTTCACCTTTCTCACTGAGCTTGTTTCTGAAGACCCATTTTGTACCAATTATATTGAATCCATCTGGTCTAGGAACAAGATCCCAAACGTCATTCCTTGTAAACTGATTCAGTTCTTCTTGCATAGCAATTATCCAGTCTGGATCTTCTAGAGCATGATCAACAGAAGTTGGCTCGATCAAAGATACAAGACCTAATTGACAATCTGCATTGTTCTTAAGGAATGCTCTTGTTCTAATTGGATCATCCTTCTTTCCAAGAATGACATCTTCTGAATGACCAGAGATGAGTCTGGATGATCTTCTGATAGATGGTTCTTCAGAAATACTTAGATCCTCCAGAGAAGCTGATACTTGATCTTCTGGTTCTTTGCTTCTGAGAAGCTCTGCTTCTGATGCGTTGCTTCTTGGCTCAACAACTTCTGATATATCAATATCACAATCTGCAAAATTATCAAACTGCTTTGGTTTTTCAGAACCAAGCTTATCATCAAACCTGATATTGATTGATTCTTCTACAATCAATGTTTCAGTATTGTATACTCTGTAGCCTTTTGAGCGTTCAGAATATCCAAGAAGGAAACATCAATGCTTTAGAGGCAACCAAAACAGATGGTTCCAAGACTAATAAACTTTCTTTTCTGAATTCCTACAAACATAGTTTCTTCAACAGATTTAAGAACCAGAACTTGGAAGATAATCTTTCTTCCCTTCAAATGTTGAGATCAACTTGAGTCCAGGAGACATGTCATGTTGACTTTTATCTTCTTTGTCACCAAGAGAATCTGCAAAAGAAATAGTCTTTTTCTTTGGTACCCACATTTTCTTGGGTCCTTTCTTGTTAGTTCTCCTCAAGTTCTGATTGAACTTAGGTTTAACATTGTAAGCAGAAGGAGGAACAGCATGATAATTCTTAATGTGAGTTTCATGATATTTCCTAGGTTGTGTCACATGCTTTTTGGTGTGTGTTATGTGAAAACTTTGAGCATGTGAAGTGTGCCTAATATCATGGGAGTGGCCATACTTGAACTGATCATACAATGGCTTGTATGTGATTTTCATTTCATCAACAGGTTCACGTTTGTATGGGGTTTCACCCTCAAAACCAATGCCTACTCTTTTGTTTCCAGACACAGCATATATCATAGAAGCTAGCTGACTTCTGCCAATACTTCTAGACAAGAACTTCCTGAAACTTAAATCATATTCTTTCAGAATATGGTTTAGACTAGGAGTGGATTTTTCTGAATCAGAAGGGGATCCAACATTATTGGATAATTTTAAAAGTTTTTCTTTTAATTCAGAATTCTCCAACTCAAGCTTCTTTGTTTCAAATTCAAATAGCTTTTTCAGCTTTTTGTATTTGAGACTAATCTGAGACTTGAGTTCCAGAAGTTCAGTTAGACCGGAAACTAACTCATCTCTAGTAAGTTCAGAAAATACCTCTTCAGAATCTGATTCTGATGTAGATTCTGATCCGTCATCCTCTGTCGCCATCAGCGCACAGTTGGCCTGCTCGTCTTCAGAATCATCTTCTGACTCATCCCAGGTTGCCATAAGACCTTTCTTCTTATGAAACTTCTTCTTGGGATTTTCCTTCTGAAGATTTGGACATTCATTCTTGTAGTGTCCAGGCTCATTGCATTCATAGCACATGACCTTCTTCTTGTCAAATCTTCTATCATCAGAAGATTCTCCACGTTCAAATTTCTTTGAACTTCTGAAGCCTCTGAACTTCCTTTGCTTGGTCTTCCAGAGTTGATTTAGCCTTCTGGAGATTAAGGACAGTTCATCTTCTTCTTCAGATTCTGATTCTTCAGGATCTTCTTCTCTAGCCTGAAAAGCGTTAGTGCATTTCTTGATATTGGATTTTAATGCAATAGACTTACCTTTCTTTTGAGGCTCATTTGCGTCCAGCTCTATTTCATGACTTCTCAAGGCACTGATAAGCTCTTCCAGAGAAACTTCATTCAGATTCTTTGCAATCTTGAATGCAGTCACCATAGGACCCCATCTTCTGGGTAAGCTTCTGATGATCTTCTTTACGTGATCAGCCTTGGTGTATCCCTTGTCAAGAACTCTCAATCCAGCAGTAAGAGTTTGAAATCTTGAAAACATCTTTTCAATGTCTTCATCATCCTCCATCTTGAAGGCTTCATACTTCTGGATTAAAGCTAGAGCTTTAGTCTCCTTGACTTGAGCATTTCCTTCATGAGTCATTTTCAAGGACTCATATATGTCATAGGCCGTTTCCCTGTTAGATATCTTCTCATACTCAGCATGAGAGATAGCATTCAGCAAAACAGTTCTGCATTTATGATGATTCCTGAAAAGCTTTTTCTGATCATCATCCATTTCTTGCCTTGTTAGCTTTACGCCTCTGGCATTTACAGGATGTTTGTAACCATCCATCAGAAGATCCCATAGATCACCATCTAGACCCAGAAAGTAACTTTCCAGTTTATCTTTCCAGTATTCAAAGTTTTCACCATCAAATACCGGCGGTCTAGTATAACCATTGTTACCGTTGTATTGCTCAGCAGAGCCAGATGTAGATGCAGGTGTAGGTGTAGTCTTTTCACTTTCATCAACCATCTTTTACTGAAGCGTTTTTCTCTTCCTGAATCTTTTCTAAACACGGTTAAGTGCTTGCACCTTAGAACCGGCGCTCTGATACCAATTGAAGGATAGAAAAACACTTAGAAAGGGGGGGTTTGAATAAGTGTAGCTTTAAAAACTTGACAGATAAAAATAAATTGCACAGTTATTTTTATCCTGGTTCGTTGTTAACTAAACTACTCCAGTCCACCCCCGCAGAGATGATTTACCTCAACTGAGGATTTAATCCACTAATCGCACGGATTACAATGGTTTTCCACTTAGTCAGCAACTAAGTCTTCCAGAGTCTTCTGATCACACACTGATCACTCCAGGAACAACTGCTTAGATACCCTCTAAGACTTTTCTAGAGTCTACTGATCAACACGATCACTCTAGTTACAACTTGCTTAGTTCACTCCTAAGACTTCCTAGAGTATTCTGATCAACACGATCACTCTAGTTCCTTACAACTTAATGTAATCAATTCTAAGAGTTTACAAATGCTTCTTAAAAGCGATAATCACAACTGTGATATTTCTCTTAACGTTTAAGCTTAATCTCACTAAAATATTACAACAGCAATGTAGTGAGCTTTGATTAAGATGAAGATTCTGAGTTTAGATTTGAACAGCGTTTCAGCAAGTTTGATATAAGTTGTTTTGGTGCAGAATCGTTAACCTTGCTTCTCATCAGAACTTCATATTTATAGGCGTTGGAGAAGATGACCGTTGAATGCATTTAATGCTTTGCGTGTTCCGTACAGCATCGCATTTAATGTTATACGCTTTTGTCAACTACCTCGAGCCTTGTTCACGCTGTGTCTACTGACGTAGCCTTTAATAGCTTTTAACGTTCCTTTTGTCAGTCAGCGTAGCTTGCCACTTGTACTTTCTTCTGATCTGATGTTTGTGAATACAACGTTTGAATATCATCAGAGTCAAACAGCTTGGTGCATAGCATCTTCTGATCTTCTGACCGTGAAGTGCTTCTGTTGCGTGATACCATCTTCTGAGCTTCAGTGCTTCTGATCTCTTGTTCTTCTGATGCTTCCATAGACCCATGTTCTGATTCTGCTTCGACCATCTTCTGATGTCTTGCCAGACCATGTTCTGATGTTGCATACTGAACCCTTTGAGACAAAGCTTCTGAGCGCTGAATTATGCGTACTCTTTATATATATTTCCTGAAAGGGAAATTGCATTGGATTAGAGTACCATATTATATTAAGCAAAATTCATATTATTGTTATCATCAAAACTAAGATAATTGATCAGAACAAATCTTGTTCTAACAAGTGGAACTCAGTTGAGCTATTTTTTAGGCAATGGTATATTAAGGTGGATGAATGTGATTATAACTACTTGTGTGTACTCGTTCCGATGGTTGGAATGTTTTAATAGATGTGGTAACTCAGGAATTTTTTTTGAGTGCGTGTAAGTATGGCTAAGTGGTAAATTAGTGCTATGAATGGTAAAGGAGGATTTTAAATGAATTTGTAAAGAGAGTCAGAATTGGGTAAAAATAAGAAATCTAATTGGTGATGATGATCGTAATGAGTAATCAGAATAGTGCAGCAAAAGCGGAATGTAATGTGTTGGATAATTGCTGGTGTGACTTAAGAGGAGTCAGATGGTTGAAATCCAATGATATAGGAATATTATTATTGAGTTTCTTAAAGGAAGCAGTTGGTGAAAAGTGTAAGTATTATTTTATCGCTCAGGTGGAAGAGTGTATCTAAGGTTGGTACGTTCGGAAGATGGAATGAATCACTCCAATGTTGACCAGGTGTGGTCATACCATGGTTGTGTAATTATAATTTTCAATTATTGGGCGCATTGTATGTGTTGTATCTCGATGTTCTATTATTGTTAACCTTTTGGAGATATAAAGAGTGGTATACTTTGGGGTGGTCGAATGCGACTTAAGGGCTGAGATTGGATGCATGAGACATGCTTTCTGTTGGATATGTTAGATGAATTTTGAGGATCGACTAGGGAAATGTTACCTGGGAACTGGAGAGTCAGATGAAGGACTCCTATCCGGAACTTTTCACTTGAGGTATGTTTTCGAGGACGAAAACTCTTTTAGTGGGGGAGAGTTGTAACATCCCAAAATTTCTTATTTAATTAAATTAATTAAGTTTTAAATTAATTAATTTGAATTAGCATTTTATTGGAATTATGTTGGTAGAAATAATAAAATGTAGTGTTGGGCCATTGGTGGAGTTAGTAATGTGGGGGTGTTAGTGTGAAGGAGCCTAATACTAAGTTATGTTATGTTTTCATAAAACAAGAAAATAAGAGGAAATTGAGAAATATAGGAGGTAAACCTAAGAGGGAGAGAAGAAGAAATCATGGGCAAAAGCTATTTTCGCAACTATTTGATAGCCTTCACAAAATGGGTCATAACTTCCTGCTCGTAACTCCAAATCAGGTAATTCTCAAAGATTCGGATTCTACACGAAATTTCCTTCGATTTGATATATTAATTCGTGTCAGGGAGGTTCTCGATGAGGGAGATAAGCGAGTTTGAAGATTGGAGATTCTTGCTGAATTTGGAGAAAAAGGGCTTACGGGTTTGATGGAGAAGAAAGGGAAAAGTCCATATTCTTGGCTAAGGTAAGGGGGGACTCTTCCAATTAACCTCTATTATCGGGTTGTAGATGATAGGATTAAGATTTGTATGGTATTGACTCAATAGAGAAGTATGTTCTAGGTTGGGGTTTTGACATTCAGGTTCAAATTGATAGATTATGTGTAAATGCTTGTTGTGATGTTTGATTATGTTTGGATGTGTTGTTGAGGCATGAAATAACATGCAATGATTGTGAATTGATTATGTTTTTCGTGTATGGTCGAAATGATTCGATTTGGTTTGTGTTGGATGGGGATAAGTTGCTGTCAAAAGTGCTTATTTGGCTGTTACAGGTGATGTAACCGGTTACGGTTGGGTTTGTAACCGGTTACGGATGTGAAAAATGGGGTTTTTGGGCTGGTTACGAGTTCGTAACCGGTTACGGTGTTGTTCGTAACCGGTTACGGCTGAAACTGTTTTTTGAAAATTATTTTCGTAACCCGTTACGCCTTTTCGTAACCCGTTACGGCTGAAGCTTTTTTTGAAAAATTGTTGTTCGTAACCCGTTACGCCTTTTCGTAACCCGTTACGCTGCAGCCTTTACGAAAAATATTTATTTTCAAAAATTCGTATCTTTTGAACCGTAAATCCGTTTTAGACGCCGTTTTGGACGTTGTTCCTTAAATTGAATGCTCTACCATATGAAATAAATAAAACAACAATAACTTGATTTTATTTTGAAAAGTATCGTTTTCTCCAAATGTGGTTTATTCTTGTTTTGCATAATTGATGAGGTGCAATGAATTGTTGGTTGCATAATTGAATATGTGCAATGATATGTGTTGTTATAATGTGATTGCTCCTGCTTGTTATGCAAATGGATGTTGTTCATGGTAAATATGGTTATCATGTATTTTGATGAATGATGACGTAAATGCTCTGTTGTTGTTGGGTTGATTTGTTGTACTTGATACACGATTGTGAGAGGTGCTATTGTTGTTGCACTGTGTGGTGGATGTTATATCTGTTATGATGTTGTGGTTGTAATTGGTGTTGTTATACATATATTGTTGATGTAAAATATGTATTCTATTTGGTTGGGAATAGCATAACTGTGTGTGTGGCTATTGATTACTATATTGGTTGATGATTATGACATTGGTTGGTCTATGTGGATGATGAGCATGTTATGGTTGATACATGCATTTCATAATCATTATGTGGCTGATCCTTGACGATGGTGGATCAGTGGTAGCTAATTCCCATTGTGTGAAATTAGTGAGTGGGTGTCGCCATATCCTTGACGATGGTGGATCGGTGAGATGGGTTCGTCCCATGATTGGTACCACATGTATGTAGTTGCATTGCATTAGGTGTTTGGTTCATTATAACATGAATGGAAGTTGTCCAATGTTATAATGTTGTGTGTTTGATGTATGTGTGTATAGCCTGAATATATGTCGATGTTGGGTGAATATTATACTGTTGATGTTTTATCGTTTATGAACTGATAACATTGTTTAATTGCGAATGAGACTCACCCTTACTGTTGACTATTTTTCAGATTAAGGATTAGCGGCTTGTGCTGGGTGAGGATAACTCGTAGAGTTACTTCGTTTAGTTTGGTTGTGTCGGTGTCATGCTCGGGTCTTGCAACACTGGGGGACGGGTGTGTCTAGAGTTGGATGATAACTCTAGTTTTGGTTTTGTTGTTGAATAATGTTGGTTATGCCTTAAACATGGTAGATGATGGTTTTGATTATTCAACTAATAAAGTATTCCGCTGTGTTTTAAACATGTTTGCAATTGTTTATGTTCCTCAGAACAGCATGACAGATGTTTTATTTTATATGAGATAATTGTAACGCTCTTAATTACATGTTTACTCTGAAAATATTATTTAATTTATCGAGGGTTTAGAAGGGTGTTACAGTGGGGGTTAGGAGAATTGGTGGGAGTATTAATAAGTGAAATAGGGTGGGTTATGTTTGACTTGAGATTTTACACACATGAGGTGGTGAATCATATGGTTTGGAAAATTTTGGTTTTGAAAGCTTTTTGAAAGTTAGTTGGAGTTTAAAAATATTTTTAAAAGATTAAGCAGCGGAAAGTAAATAGCATAAAGTAAATAGTTAAGGGAGGAAGAAGAAGAAGAAGAAGAAGAAGAAGACAAAGAATTATAGAGGTTAGGTTAAATCAAAATGACCTACTCCTCTCCCCAAGACTTGGTCTTGAGAGTTTCCAATAATACTTGAGAGCCTTTAGTAGGAAAGGCTCGCGAACCCCCTTATACAAGGAAATGATGGTTGACCTTCAATCAAATATTACAAGACGATAGATATGGGCATTTACGTCTTTTCCTCAATATAATGTTGAGAGTGAAGTGGCCAATCTTCTTTCCCAACGGAGTACTAAAGTGGTTAGTCTCCTTTCCATGAACATGGACCTTGGACTTGTTACTCTTTAATTTCCAAAATATATGAACTCAATTCCTCTGGTTTTAACGTACCAAACCAAACAACCTGCGATTTTAAACTAGACTAATATCTAATCTATGAAGATTTTGATAAAATGCTAATCTTCAACCTATCTTGGTTTTAACTAGGCTAACCAAGAGCCAATGAAGATTTTAACAATGGCTAATATTTAACCAAGGACTAATCACACAATCCCCAACTTAAGGTTTTATCAGGTTTAGCTTTGAACCACAAATACTCTCTAATTGGACAGTGTTCAACCATGGTGTAAACAAAATATTATCTTGGTGAATTTTAAAATTCTACCCTTTCAAGAATTACAGAAGTAACCTCACTCACAAATGAACTTTTCTCACAAAAGTATTTGGCTATAAGATCTAGTGAGAGAAAATTAAAATAAAACTTAGAGAGAGAGAGAGATTGAGATATGGAAGTGTCAAAACACGATTCTAGATGGTTTGAAATGAGAAAATGAGCCTCTATTTATAGGCAACAGATGTGCCCAAAATAGAATTTGAAATCAATTAAATTTCTCGTTATCTAATCGATTAGCATTTATTCTAATCGATTAGAATTTGAAAGATAATTGTTTGTAAGTTCTATTAAAGGAAATAAAATATAACTAGTTGTTACACATCATTAAGGTGCTGTTTAAATGGCTTGGGGCGTAAGTTTGAGCTAATCTAATTGATTAGACCAATGACTCAATAGATTAGATCAGCCAAGTCTTTTCCTCTAGTTATTTCCATAGTTCCTAAGTCATCTGGCACAACGCTAAGATACTTTTGAAGATGTTTTATCTAGATGAAAACATTTGAAAAAGGTTTTAGTGTGTGTGTGCTTATTGCCATATACTTTTACGAAAAATCCCATCTGCTTACATAAGTTCACTCACTTACTAAATTAGGAGATTAACTCCTTTTCTACAAGCCCTTTTTAGATACTACCTTTTTTGTTGACACTGCTTGAGATCACTTGAGACTTTAGATAATTTCTACTTTGTCGGCCTTCTTTGGATATTCAAGAGATGTGCTTGACTTATCATTAGATATCCTTAGCTATCATCATCAAAAGTTGATGTGTTGATTAAATCTTGAATTGAACCATACTTGGGATTAAATATTAATGAGAGAAATCACTTGAGCACATGATAAAACTTGAGCCACCTTGTGAGCCACCAAAACCTAATTTTCCTGAGCTCCTTGATCAGTCACTTATCTTGGAAAACAAGCAACAAGCAAACACAATCTTTTTGTATATTTTTTAGTTAGTACATGATGCATAAATGATGATGACGATGATAATAATGATCACACTTTTTTATATCTAATGCAAATGAGGTGGGATCTCAGTGGCAAAAATTGGGGTACAACAGCTATCACAGTATAATAATGTAAAAGTGTGAATCTGTAGATGGAGATCCTTTAGTAAGTATGTCAACTATTTAATTTCACAAATTGTTTCGGCCATAACACATTATTCAACTTTTGATGAAGATTTGGAAACATCCGATTATTCTTGGAATTATAGGAGATCAAGTTGTCACCTAAAAAGACACAAAACCCACAGGTACATTTTCTAGAATATGGGCAACTAACCCAATAAGAATCACAAAAGTATTTTAATTGTAAATGAGTTTTAAAGGGATAGAAAAATATCCAATTAAAGTTTAGGTAGAAACCTTCAAATCTATTACAAAGATATTACAAGAGAACTATTCTTTTGAATTATACATTAAGCTAACCAGTAGTACAACTACACCTTGAGTTGTTTCCTAAAATAAAATATTGTTTTATCTCTTTAATACTCATTTTGAATTAAAATACTTTTGTGATTCTGATTGGGTTAGTTGTCCGAATACTAGAAAATTTTCCAATGAGTTTTGCATCATTTTAGGTGACAACTTGATCTCTTACAAGTCCAAGAAACAACTTATAATTTCCAGATCTTCATTAAAAGCTAAATAGTATGCTATTGCCACAACAATTTATGAAATTCAATGGTTGCTATATTTAGTGAAGGACCTCCATCCTCAGTTTCAAATTAGAGGTGGCAAAATGGGACGTGGCCCGCCAGACCGGCCCGAGCACCCACTAAAAAATGGTTGGTTGGGTTGACCTTGTAGCAACCTGCCCTAAAAATTTAGCCTTTAGAGTCGCCACCTATTCTACCAAGGCGAATAGGAAACCTACGCAGTTAAGAGATCAGAGTAAGATACTATATTCAGGTCGAAGGAAGGTGTTAGGCACCCTCAACCCTTTCCTAAGGTTTGCATTGTAACGATAAGGTTTGTGGCTAAAATATTGAGGTTTAATAGCTAAAGAATTGAATAGGGGAAAATTGAGATTTTAGGGAGGGGGACTCGCCTTGGTTATCCAAATGCCTACGTACCTCATTATGGAGGATCAGAGTCTACGTAGTTTGGGGAGGGTTGTTGTTAGTTACCAAATTGTGTTAATATCTTGGGTAAATTTAGGCAACTTTAAAGTCTTTTTGTGATTAATCGTAGTATTTTATTATCATTTTATGTATTTATAATCTTATATTTATATTATTGTCAAATAGTGCTTATCTTTGCAATTTGTGTAGGATTTTATAGTTTTTTTGCTAGATAATGGAAGCTTGGACCATGGAAATTGAATGGAAGATACTCCAAGACCAAAAGCCAAGGTTTGCTGGAAAAAGGTACCGCGCTAAGCACGGTATAGGCGCGCTAAGCGCGGTTTTGAGGAAATTAGAGAAGTTCTGGCAGAAACTTCCGCGCTAAGCCCGGTCTGGAGCCCGCTTAGCGCGGTTGGGCGGTTTAACTAATTTTGAGTAGCGCGCTTAGCCGGCTGCACCGCGCTAAGCGCGGTCTGCGTAACTCAGCTTTGTTGTTTAAGGGCCAGAAGTGTTTTGAATAGGATATATCACATTCCTAAGACCTAAAGGAGCATATTTTACTGTAGCAAGACCAGAATTGGAGATTCGAAGCTTTGATCGTCGATTAATCGCCGTAGATGCTTGTTGATCTTCATCCTTTCCTTCTTGAGCAGGCTACCATTCTCATGGATAGCTAAATCTCTTTGGTATCAAGATAAGATGTAATCTTCCTAGCCTTTTGTATGTTTATCTTGTGAATATATTATGTATGAACAAGTGATGATCAATATAGATGGTTTAGTTTGTTTATTAAAGCTTTTCTTTGGTATAAGTGTTTGAGACATCAATATTTGTATCTAGACCTAACTTTATCATCTATCAAACTATAAATTGCAGACATGGATTTAGCGTTTGATGTTTACTTAGTATCGATTTTTAAAACGTTATTTGTATTGTTTAAACGGTGGAGAAATCATCGGTTAAACAATACAGTAAATCTAACTATATCGTTGCGGACACGGACGATATAGGCGTCGATACGTAATTATATTGATCGTTACCGAGTTCATATACGTATATTTATAAGGAGACATACAAATTTAGGTCGATGAAATTGAATCTTGATACATTTTCTTTAACTTAGAACTTTCATTAATTTACTCTTTGCTTCTAAAGTGATTGAATGATCTTTTGCAAACCCAAAACTAAAGTAACATTAACTCAAGACAAAATAGGCTATAGAACGGCGGTGATATCGCAATAATCCCTGTGGATACGATATAAACAAAAAGTACACCACAATACTCTTTCAACAAAATGGCGCCGTTGCCGGGGATTATTGTTTAGATATTGCAAGCATTGCAATAGTTTGTTTTGTATTGAGTCTTATAACTAATCTCTTGTTTCTAAATTTATTTTCCTTGTGCTTGTTAATTTGCTTGGTTAGTTTTTCATATTACAGTTTATGCGAGGACGTGTACCTGCAGATCAACTCCTTTTTGATCCTGAGATTGAAAGGACTGCGCGTAGAGAGAATAGCAAAACTCGTAGGAGGAGACAACTAGCTAGGGAAAGAAGACAAAAACAAGAAGCATCTTCTTCTTCAACTCCGGTTGAAATAGTTGAGGGAGAAATGGCAGGAGAGATCCCTAATGTTCCAGCTCGAGGGCCTTGTGTTAATAACCCTCGACTCAATGCACAATTTGCTCGTGATCAAGCCAATGGAAGAAACTCTGAGATGAAAACGGGGTTACTTCAATTACTTTATCAGAATCCTTTCACAGGAGCAGATCACGAGGATCCTTTTACTCATCTAACAAAGTTCTATGAGATTGCCGGAACCATTGGTGCTCCGGAGGCCGAAGAAGAACAGGTTTTCAGGAGACTGTTTCCTCATTCCTTGATAGGAAAAGCTAAGGAATGGTACCTTGATCAACCAAACAATGTCATGACAAATTGGAACGAGTTAGAAGAGAAGTTTTTGGATCGGTTCTTTCCTCACAATAGGTTCATGGAAGCGAAAACTTCTATTGCGGTGTTCTCCCAAGGTCCGAGTGAATCTCTCAATGAAGCTTGGGAGAGGTTCAAGTCTATGGTTAGAAAATGTAAAGGGCATGGGTTTGATGAATTGTCTCAAATCCATATCTTTAGAAATGGACTCCAACCTCAACCAAAAACTCTTTTAGATGCGACCGCGGGTGGTTCGTTGATGTCAAAAACAGCTGCTGAAGCAATTGCTATCATTGATAGGATGGCTTTGAATGATCATCAAGGGCAACACAACCGTAGTGCATCGCAAAGAAAACCTGGAGTTCTTGAATTGAATACTAGTGATGCAATACTTGCTCAAAACAAGTTATTGACACAACAAATAGAATTGCTCACTCAACAAATGTCAAAACTCCCTCAACAAATCAAAGAGATACATGGGATCCCTTCTAAAAATCAACAGGTGATGTGTTGTGAATTGTGTAGGGGTGACCATCAAACTGGTTTTTGTCCTCCACCGGGTGAAGAGGTGAATTATGTGTCTAATCCTAATCAAGGTTATGGTGGGAGACAACAACAACAACCTTACAACAATAACCAAGGTTACCAACAAAGAGGTAATCAAGGTTATCAACAAGGATGGAGGCCGGATGCGGGTCCATCGAATCGTCAAAATCCTTATCAAGGTGGTTACAATCAACAACCTCAACAAACAAAGCTTTCAATCGAGGACACTCTTAGCCAATTCATGCAACTGCAAATTGCAAGCCAAAAGAGTACGGATGCCGCAATAAAGAACCTTGAAACTCAAGTCGGGCAATTGTCAAAGCAACTTGCCGATCAAAACAAAGGTCCTTTTCCGGCTACTACACAAGAAAATCCTCGTGAGCATTGTAAGTAAATTCTAACTCGTAGCGGTAGAAATATTGATATGGGTGTAGGAGAGATAGTTGAGGAAGAAATTGTTGAAAGTGAAAAAGACAGGGAGATTGAAGTAGAAAAAAATGTTGAGGGTGATTTAGTTGAAAATGAGAAAGAGAAAGAATTAGTGGAAAAAGAAACTCTTGAGAAAGTTGTAGAAAAAGAGAGAAAAAATTGAGTGTGAGTGAAAAAGGGAAGATGAAAGAAAACTCAGTTCATGTGAAGAAATTACCTTCTCCCGGTCCGTCAAAGAAAGAGGATGCGAAGCACTATGCTCGGTTCTTGGACATCTTTAGCAAGTTGCAAATCAATGTTCCTTTTTCCGAAGCATTAGAGCAAATGCCGATGTACTCTAAATTTATCAAAGACATCATCACTATGAAGAGAAGATTCTTGGATCCGGAGGTAGTAACGGTGAGCTCTTGTTGTAATGCGTTAATTCAACGCACTACGCCGATTAAATCAAATGATCCTGGACGGGTAACCTTGCCGGTGTCTATTGGAAATGTTCAAATAGGCAAAGGATTGGTGGATACCGGTTCTAGCATTAATTTGATCCCATTGTCTATGGTGAGAAGGTTAGGAATTAATGACTTGAAGCCGACTAGAATGACACTATCATTAGCAGATAAGTCCACAGCTCATCCTCATGGAGTTGCGGAAGACTTGCTTGTCAAGGTGGACAAATTTTGGTTTCCTGTTGATTTTGTCGTCATAGACATGGAAGAAGATCCTGATATACCTTTGATCTTAGGAAGGCCTTTTATGAAGACAGCCCGAATGATGATAGATATTGATGATGGCTTAATGAAATTAAGGTACCAAGATGAAGAATTATGTCTTGATCTCTTTGAAGCCATCAAGCATCCGAGTGATGATGATGATTGTTTTAGAATCGATGCTACCGAAAGGGCTATTATGAAAGTGGAGAATCAAATGCACTTGTCGAATCCTCTTGAGAAGACTTTAATGGAAGCTCTTGAAGTTCTCACCAAAGATCAAGAGAAAGAATTTGAAGATTGCTTGAGAAATTTAGAGGCTTGTGATGAGATGAATCCATTTGAAACTCAAATTGAAGAGTTGAAAGATGAACCTAAAGTTGAAGAGCAAAAGGTGGAGTTGAATGTGTTACCTTCTCACTTGAAATACGTGTTTCTAGGTGACAATTCTACTAAGCCGGTTATCATTAATAGTGGTTTGTCTAGCAAGGAAGAGCATCGATTGAAGGAAGTTTTGATTAAGAATCAAGAAGCAATAGGATGGGTTTTATCCGACTTGAAGGGTATTAGTCCAGCCTATTGTATGCATAAGATTATGTTAGAAGATGATTTTCGGCCCGTGGCACAACCTCAAAGGCGATTGAATCCAACCATGAAAGAAGTTATTAGAAAAGAGATTGTGAAGTTATTAGAGGCGGGGATGATTTATCCCATATCCGATAGCGAGTGGGTGAGCCTGGTGCATGTGGTTCCTAAGAAGGGTGGATTGACGGTTGTGAGAAATGAGAAGAATGAGTTGATTCCTTCGAGAACGGTGACCGGGTGGCGTATGTGTATTGATTATCGGAGGTTGAACCAAGCAACAAGAAAAGATCACTTTCCATTACCTTTTATGGATCAAATGTTAGAGAGGTTAGCCGGAAGAAACTTCTATTGTTTTTTGGATGGTTATTCAGGATACAATCAAATATCAGTGAATCCGGTGGACCACGAGAAAACTGCCTTTACATGTCCTTTTGGCGTTTTTGCATACCGAAGAATGCCATTTGGACTATGTAATGCTCCTGCAACATTTCAAAGGTGCATGCAAGCTATCTTCTCTGATTTGATCGAGAAAAGCATCGAGGTGTTCATGGATGATTTTTCTGTGTACGGGTCGTCATTTGACTTGTGCTTGAAAAACCTTGATGTGGTGATGGAAAGATGTATTGAAACAAATTTGGTTCTCAACTGGGAGAAGTGCACTTTCATGGTAACTGATGGGATAGTCCTTGGCCACAAGGTATCTTCAAAGGGGCTTGAGGTCGATCCGGCAAAAATCGAAGTTATTGAAAAGCTTCCCCCTCCGGTGAATGTGAAAGGCATAAGGAGCTTCTTGGGACATGCTGGGTTTTATAGAAGATTCATCAAGGATTTCTCCAAGGTCGCAAAGCCTTTGAGTAATTTGCTCAACAAAGGTATGGAATTTAATTTTGATGAATCATGTCTAAAAGCTTTCCTAGAACTCAAAGAAAATTTGATCACCACACCCATAATTGTCGCTCCTAATTGGTCGCTTGAGTTTGAACTCATGTGCGATGCTAGTGACTATGCGGTTGGTGCGGTCTTTGGCCAAAGGAAGAACAAACATTTCCATGCTATACATTATGCGAGCAAAGTTTTAAATGAGGCACAGGTAAACTATGCCACTACCGAAAAAGAATTGCTCGCAATTGTATTTGCATTGGAGAAGTTTCGTTCTTACCTTATTGGTTCTAGAGTGGTGTGTTACACTGATCATGCCGCAATCAAATATCTTCTCACCAAGCCTGATTCAAAACAGAGGCTTATTCGGTGGATTCTTTTGCTTCAAGAATTTGATCTTGAAGTAAGAGATAAGAAAGGTACAGAAAATTTGATTGCGGATCATTTATCTCGGTTAGTGAATACCGAGGTGACAAACAATGAAAAAGAAGTGAGGGAAGAATTCCCTGATGAAAAACTGTACATGGTACAAGAAGTTAGACCCTGGTTCGCAAATATGGCTAATCACAAAGCATCTGGCTGGATACCAGAGGATCTAACTTGGAATCAAAGAAAAAAGTTTTTGAACGATGCCAATTTTTATGTTTGGGATGAGCCTCACTTGTTTAAGTTGAGTAGTGATAATCTTTTGAGAAGATGTGTCGCGGATGAGGAAACAAAAAGCATTTTGTGGCATTGTCACAATTCGCCTTATGGTGGTCATTTCAATGGTTTGCGTACGGCCACAAAAGTCCTTCAATCGGGATTTTGGTGGCCTACTTTGTTCAAAGATGCTTACCACCATGTTGCCTCATGCGACAGTTGTCAAAGAACTGGTGGAATAGGGAAAAGAGAGGAAATGCCCCTCCAAAGTATTGTAGAAGTAGAAGTATTTGATTGTTGGGGCATTGACTTTGTTGGACCATTCCCTTCCTCAATGTCAAATGAATACATCTTGGTAGCTGTGGATTATGTGTCTAAGTGGGTGGAAGTGATTGCTTCACCCAAAGCGGATGGTAAGACCGTGATCAAATTTCTGAATAAAAATATATTTTCGCGGTTTGGCTCACCAAGAGTGTTAATTAGTGATGGCGGATCTCATTTCTGTAATGCCCCGCTTGAGAAAGTGTTGAAGAAATATGGAGTAAAGCACAAGGTAGCTACTCCATATCATCCACAAACTAATGGGCAAGTTGAGAGGACCAATAGAGAGATTAAGAGAATTCTTGAAAAAACCGTTTCTAGCTATAGGAAGGATTGGTCGATGAAGCTTGATGAAACCTTGTGGGCATATCGGACCGCTTTCAAAGCACCGATCGGTCTTACACCATTCCAAATGGTGTATGGTAAAAGTTGTCACCTTCCCGTAGAATTAGAACATAAGGCATATTGGGCCTTGAAACTTTTAAATTTTGACCAAAAGTTGTGTGGGGAGAGAAGAAAAATCCAACTAAATGAGTTGGAAGAGATGAGATTGCATGCCTACAAGTCTAATTCAATTTACAAGGAAAAGACTAAATTCTATCATGATAGTAAGATTAGAATTAAGGACTTTAAGGTAGGGCAATTAGTGTTACTCTTCAATTCCCGGTTAATACTTTTTCCGGGAATGTTGAAGTCGAAATGGTCCGGCCCGTTTTTGGTCAAAGATGTGAGAAGCCAAGGGGCTATTGTGATAGAGGACCAAAAATCAAAGCAAGAATGGGTAGTTAACGGTCAGAGGTTGAAGGTTTATCGAGGAAGCGATTTTAATCGTGAAACTTGTGTTTTATTGTTTGGTGATCCTTGATTGCCTTTGACCGTCGAGCTGACCGACGTTAAACAAAGCGCTTATTGGGAGGCACCCCAATTTGTAAATATTCAGCTTGTTTTATGTGTTTTTTACCGTTTATATTTTTTGCGTTCTGGTCGAGCCAAAATCAGTCTACCGGTAAAGTTACACTTGCTGGTAGAAGAAAATATTTTCTGTGTTCTGTCAGGGGCACTTAGCGCGCTATAGCCCGCTTAGCGCGCTTTTGAAAATTTGGAACCCCAAGTTCCAGTAGCTTTCGCGCTTAGCGCGCTTCAGAGCCCGCTTAGCGCGGGTTGGTTTTCAGAAAAAAAAATTTTTTTCACGTTTGGGCCCTTTTGCCTTAAGACCCGGCCCAGAACGAGTTTAGAGAGGAGAAGTTAGGGTTTTGAAGCATTTTGCCACATTTCCACCATTTTTCTTCTCTTAAACTTCCTTTTGCTTTTGCTCTTCATTTTGCTTTTGATCCTAAGTGTTTCTTTCACCATTTCCTTTGCTAGTGCTTCATCATCACCAAGGTAATTTCTCCATTTCCTTTGCTATTTCATTATGTTTGTTTTATATATTAAAGTTTAAATTGATTTTAGGAATATATGATGTGGTTAGGGTTAGTAAGTTGAAAACTTAGTGGTAGAATCTGATTTCTAGTACCTTGCATGAGTTGAAAATCAATTTTGGGTGCTGGAAATGTTTGGAAGCAACCCTGGTTCGCAGGGAATTTTTTCTGCAAATCGCAGAGCCCGCTTAGCGCGGTAGGCGCGCTTAGCGCGGTCTGGGAGTTTCAGAAAAATTCCCTCTTCTGCCTGCTTTTGTTTGATGCAGGGGGAGTGATCCTTTGCCGTGATACTTACTTTGGCTGTTTTTTTTTTATTATTGTGTTAACATTGAGGTTTTGTGTTGCCATTTCCTTGATTATTTCAGATGGGACCAAAATTCTTAGGCTCTAAGAAGCGAAAGACCGGAACCGAAGGTGACAGTTCTTCTCAAGCACCTAGGGCTATTCCGTTTGATCAGAACCGTTTTAAGGGTCCTGTCCAAGAGGCAAGATGCAAGAAATTGGAGGCTAGGACATGGTGGCCTGAGCGGATTGTGAGAATTAATCCTGAGGGATCCTATGGGTGGTGTTATCGCACCATTGAGGAGTATGGTTGGATTAAACTTTGTGAGCCTGCACCTAAGTTTCACTTGGAGATTGTTAGAGAGTTTTATGCTAATGTTGTGCCAAATGAGGAATTTCCTGTGGAAGGTGTGCCTTATGAGTTCAAGACTTGGGTGCGAGGTAAGGAGATTGATTTTTCTCGTCAGGCTATCTGTGAATTTCTTGGAACCCCATTGCCTTTTGAGGATGGTGAGCTTTGTGGTTATCATGTGCAGCTGGCACGTGGTCATTTTGATTTTGAGCAGTTTAGGGAGGTCTTGTGCATGAGTGGGCATACTTATGATCTTAATCCTTCAGGGCAGCCCCTGAAGTTCCCTAGAAAAGTGTTGACTACTAATGCTCAGATTCTCATGTCGGTGGTCCTTCATAATTTGAGGCCTAGGAGTCACACTTCTTCTTTGCCTGCTGAGTCTACTGCTTTGGTTGCTCGTATGATTGAGCATGAGCCGATTGATATTACTCGCATTATTGCGAATGAGCTGAATAGGGTTGCTTTGAGTGGAACTCGGCATGGTGATCGTGCTCCCTGCAAGTTGATATTTCCTGGTTTGATCATGAATCTGTGCAAGAAGGCTAGAGTGCAGATTCCTTCTGAGGGTCTTGTGTCAATTGAAAGTTTTATTGACGATATTTTTATTGAGCGTTTCTGTTTAGCCAGGTTGACTGCTGTTCCTGTTCCTGTTCCTGATAGAGAGGAGAACTTGGCATTTCATATGGCGCATCAGAGAGCATTCATGTTTTTGCATGATTCTATGTCACAGTTGAGGTTGCAGATGATGGAGCCCAATGTGGCTCATCCGTGGAGTTCTCGCCAAGACTTGGTTGATTATGCTAATTGGCCTGAGGCCAGGCCAGTTCATGAGGAGGAGGAGGAAGCTGGCGAGGATGAGAATGAGAATATGGAAGAAAATCTCCAGGATGATGACGAGTAGTCTCATGGTTGATGCTTAGTATTACTATTAGTATGATTAGTGCTAGTTTTTTTTTATTTATTTTTATTTTGACTTAGTTTTGTTATGTTTTGTTCCATCCTTTTAAAGGATGAGGTATTTTGAATCTTAGGCATTACTATGCCTTTTGGATATTTTGACACCTTTTGGTGTTTTTTTTAAATTATTAAGTTTTTAGTTTAAATTGCTTTATATTTCTATATACATATGCAATTGTGTTTTAAATTTTTGTTGTCCTTGTGAAAGTGTTTCCTTGAGGAAGCAAGTTTTTACATCCAATTGGGGCGGTGATGATATAATGTGAAATTAGTACGTGCAAGGTACATTTTTATCGTTTCTTTAATATAACATGAATTAGATGCTTTTAATTATACACATTAGATGTCACATTTTCTTTAACAAAAATAGTTCAATAATGAATCATTGTAGTACTAAAATTAGTGTGAGGAGCCTTTCCATTGTATATATATATTTATATTATTTTGTGGATACCAACAATGTGCGTTTAACTCGTGTTTATTATGTTTAATCTTACGTTTTTTATTTAATTGTGTAAAGCTTGAAAGTGATCAAAGCATTTTGTTTCGTATTACGAGTATAACTTCTCTGCCAAATATAACCTACCCGGTGAGTGTGTGAGTATTTGATAACCACTTTGAGCCGTTTTGCCAAGATTCAATCGGTATCATTTCCTTGTTTATAGTTGCCGATTTATGATCTGAATCTTGATGACTTTCTTTTAACCTTGAAGAGTACCATGAAATGTGGTTAAGAATGATTCCTTTTCGCCTTAGAATAGAGAGCATTCGTGATTATGTGGTGGTAATATTCAAGTTGGGGAGAATAAAAAATTTTGGTTGTATTGGTGATAAGAAGAAAATAAGTGATTGCTCAAGAGAAAAAGAAAAAGAAAAAGAAAAAGAAAAAAAGAAAAAGCTTTGTATATAGCTAGTTTCCTTTAAATTAAAAAGGTGAACTCTTGAGCAATAAATTTTTGTGATTGGTTGATAAGGATATGTGGATGTAATTGTATTTGAATGCTCTCTTAGGTATTGACCCTTTCGTTTCAATGGCCTTGAGAAATGACACTTCCTTGTTAACCAAGCCAAGCTGCAACCCTAAAGTCTTTGTGATTCTTGCTTTTACGCTTTTTATATAAATGTTGTGTAGATGAATGCATAATTAATTCTGGATGTTGGCGACATTGTTGTGTGAGTGTTAGGTCCTAAATTTGGTCTCTTACTAGAGAAGTGTGTAGGTTGTGATTCAATCTTGAACTTATTTTGCTTTAGGAACTGTTTACATCAAATGTGTATTTAGTATTAGTATCTCAATCATGGTGTTATTTTAGCAAGGGTAAGATGTTACTTGTGTGCTTATGGAATTTGAACTACCCATTTGTTCTTGTCTTAGCTTGTGATCTCATGGTTATTTTTGTTGTTGTTTTTGTGTTTGTTCTTGTTTGAGGACAAACAAAGGTTTAAGTTAGGGATAGTTGTTAGTTACCAAATTGTGTTAATGTCTTGGGTAAATTTAGGCAACTTTAAAGTCTTTTTGTGATTAATTGTAGTATTTTATTATCATTTTATGTATTTATAATCTTATATTTATATTATTGTCAAATAGTGCTTATCTTTGCAATTTGTGTAGGATTTTATAGTTTTTTTGCTAGATAATGGAAGCTTGGACCATGGAAATTGAGTGGAAGATACTCCAAGACCAAAAGCCAAGGTTTGCTGGAAAAAGGTACCGCGCTAAGCACGGTATAGGCGCGCTAAGCGCGGTTTTGAGGAAATTAGAGAAGTTCTGGCAGAAACTTCCGCGCTAAGCCCGGTCTGGAGCCCGCTTAGCGCGATTGGGCGGTTTAACTAATTTTGAGTAGCGTGCTTAGCCGGCTGCACCGCGCTAAGCGCGGTCTGCGTAACTCAGCTTTGTTGTTTAAGGGCCAGAAGTGTTTTGAATAGGATATATCACATTCCTAAGACCTAAAGGAGCATATTTTACTATAGCAAGATAAGAATTGGAGATTCGAAGCTTTGATCGTCGATTAATCGCCGTAGATACTTGTTGATCTTCATCCTTTCCTTCTTGAGCAAGCTACCATTCTCATGGATAGCTAAATCTCTTTGGTATCAAGATAAGATGTAATCTTCCTAGCCTTTTGTATGTTTATCTTGTGAATATATTATGTATGAACAAGTGATGATCAATATAGATGGTTTAGTTTGTTTATTAAAGCTTTTCTTTGGTATAAGTGTTTGAGACATCAATATTTGTATCTAAACCTAACTTTATCATCTATCAAACTATAAATTGCAGATATGGATTTAGCGTTTGATGTTTACTTAGTATCGGTTTTTAAAACGTTATTTGTATTGTTTAAACGGTGGAGAAATCGTCGGTTAAACAATACGGTAAATCTAACTATATCGTTGAGGACACGGACGATATAGGCGTCGATACGTATATTTATAAGGAGACATACAAATTTAGGTCGATGAAATCGAATCTTGATACATTTTCTTTAACTTAGAACTTTCATTAATTTATTCTTTGCTACTAAAGTGATTGAATGATCTTTTGCAAACCCAAAACTAAAGTAACATTAACTCAAGACAAAATAGGCTATAGAACGGCGGTGATATCGCAATAATCCCTGTGGATACGATATAAACGAAAAGTACACCACAATACTCTTTCAACAGTTGTACGCCCTTAGAATTGAATTTTGATTTGAGATGGTTTTTTAGAGGCTTTTTGAATGGCCTATCGTAGCTGTGATTATCCGTAGTTTGATATTGTGGTTTTGAAAGGTTTGAAAAAATGTTTTGAGGTTTGGGCGTACAACCCTGATTTAATTTTGCACTATTAACTGCAACGATCAATAGATTCGATCGCCATAGTTAAAAGATTTGAAGTTGTATCGTTACCAATTTTAATCAATTGATTTAATTATTACTAATAACGAATAAGGATATTTTTTAACAATTTTTATAGTTAGTTCGTATCGTTACCCCTCGTAATCGATTGATTCGATTAAAAAGAACAACGAATTAAAGTCAGGAAAAAAAAAGAAGAGTTAATCATCACAACTAATAAAATAGTTGCAACCATTTAACCAAATAGAAATTAATTGCATTTTAATTAAATAGCATTTTAATTAAAATTATTGTTGACCATAGCGATTAATCGATTTAATCGGAAAGAACAACAAATTAAAATTTTTAACATAAATATTATATACTTATTTTATTTAAAAAAATTATTATTATATAATTAATTATATTAAAAAAGGCATTTTTATTAAAACAAATAAATAATTAAAATTATTTAAAGTTTATTAGGATTAGGATTCAGTGTGGCTGTTATGAGGGCTCATGGTATGGGGATCAAGGCTGGGCACGTTGGATCTAGAGGGTTTATGATCCTATGGTCAGATTTGTGGGGCGCATGATACACCATAGGGGAACAGGCACACAGGATCACATGAGAAAATCCAGAAAAATAAATAGGCGAAGGGGAGGCTCGAACCCATGACCTCCCCCTCACCAGCGCATCACACAACCCACACACCACGCATGTATATGCGTTAAACACACGCCTTAGGCAGATAAAATGTAAAACCCATAGACACGCATGGACAAACGCGCGCCAATTTTCAAATGGGCCAGTGATGAGAAGCCACCTCATCGTCTTCCCCAAGAAGACACCAAACCTGCAACCAACTTTGCTACGGTTTAGCTACGATTTTTCCGTAGCAAACCAAAACACCAAAAATAGCGAATAGAACATATAATTAAATAAATGTTTCGCGACCCCTACAATACTCTCGTCTGGACCATACAAATTCAACCCTTCGTCCAATTTGACCTAATTTTACCCTTATCAAAAAAACCCCAAATTTCAGTCAAGAACCCTAGCTTGGCCGTTAATGGCAAAACACAGCCGGACCATGCAAACCTCAGTTGGATTACCCAGAAACATTCACAATCATCACATAAAGCATAACACACAAACGATTTAACATATGAATGCAACAATTATGCTAATCGATCAAGAATTCAGAGCCACTTACTTTAGCTTATTGGAGGTCGTTCTGGGGGTGTTGATGACGCGTGGGGATCCCAATCAATTCAGAATGCTCCAAGGAACGTGTAGCAACACTCAAATCTCTCTGAAACCCTTCCAATCTCCTAAACCGAAATCGAGTTTTCTTGAACATTTTTGGTTCTTGCAAGCTCTGCTCCGATCCAATTTTCCAACCCCTAATGCATTGGTTTATGTTGTACATTTATAGGGAATGACTTAGGTCTAAAAAGGAGTCCAAAAACCTCTTGAATCAAATCTTGCTAAGTTTGAGAAATTTGTTTTATAACTTTCTATTTTTGATCAAATTTTCTCCAATTCTTTCCAATTTAATTATGAACGAATTTGTATGGGAAATATGGTGTAATTGCTAATTAGATTTGATTGGAATAAGCCTTTAAATCATATATTGGATTTCCTCTTGATTTATTTGACTTTTAATCACCATTTAAATAAATAAAAAATCATATAAAATCAAATAAAACTATAAAATTCGTGGAAAGTAATTTCAGCAACTTGGGTAACTTGTGGACCAAGGTTAGAGCTTGAAAAGATAGGCCCCTTGCAAGAAATTCCATTTTGAACCCCTTTCATTCACATTTTGTCTCCAAATTTTGCCCAACTTTGACCAAGCATATCTCACTCAATTTTTAAGCTATGAGGGGGTTCTAGGACTTTTTGGAAACCTCAAGAGGTCCTCTATGAGCCACTTTGGAACATATTTTTCATTTGGAGCTCTTATCTTGATCACATTCTCTTTGACAAAAAACTGCTTTTGGAGGATGCTTGAAAATGACCTATAATCTTTTGCATTGTATCTCTCAAATGAATCATTTCTAGCCTTGGCTTGTGAGAGACAAAGTTGTAAGGAATCCAATTTCCTTCCAAATAGGCTTTGTGGGGAATTTTTTATGTTCCATGTGAAAGTTATGGTCAGTCAAAGTTGAGTTGACTTTTTCCTAGAGAAACCCTAATTTGAACCTTTTTGTATTTGTTCATCTCTGAGTTTCTACTGATAAATCATGATCAAATTTTGATCAAATGATGGATATACACTTATATACTTGATGTTTGATCAATGATCAGAGGTTTAGACCATGCTTTGTTTGTGGTTGACTTTTAGGTTTAATCAGTTGACTGTGAATCTTGGAGTTTGTTTGAGCAGGTAACTTTTGGAGTTGGGTCTTGATCTTTGCCATAGAGATATCTTGGGTCATAATGGGTCATGGAGAACTTCATTAGATACCTTGTTTTGCTAATTCTTTCAGGAGAGTACCAAACCCTAGCTTTAGGAGACTCTTGCTCAGGAGCATGACTGGATGAATCTCTTGAACTTTGAATCATTATGGATGGAATATAGGAGGCAAATTTTGGGGTATGACAGCTGCCCCTGTTCAATCTTCTTAAACCTGAAGAGGTAGATTGGCTTGTTCGCCTATCGCGATCTGATGGTGGAAGAGGATTGAACACTAGAATACCCAAAAATTTGCGGTTGCCGGTGTAGGAAATAGTTTTTCTTTTAGATGGGCTTAAAGATGCCATCCATTTGCTTGACAAGATACTTGTATAAAGCATATGCTTATCATACATGGATCATTTGATTGCATCTGAGGAGATATGAAGTAATGTCTTACATAAGACTACCTGAAGAGGTTCCTGAATAGGGTATACCCAAGGTTGATGCGAAGAAGCTTAGGCTTTGAACAATGCTTAGGAAGAATGTCTTGGAGAAGACTAACTAAGTATTTCTTTAAAAGAACTAGGCATGTCTTAGAAAAGATTGGATAAACATTTTAAGAAGGCTACCTAGAAAGGCATGATGTGTCTTAAATAAGACTGGCCTAAATAGGTTGAGATGTGTCTTAAACAAGATTCACCTGGAGAGGTTTTTTTTAGAACGGATATGGAGTGTCTTAAACAAGACTACCTAGACAAGTTATGGTACGTCTTAAACAAGACTGCTTAGAAAGGTTCCTATAAAGGGCATGAGACATCTTAAACAGAACTACCTAGAAAGGTTCCTATAAAGGTTACGATACGTTTTAAACAAAACTACCTAGAAAGGTTCCTATAAAGGTTACGATACGTTTATAACAAAATTACCTAGAAAGGTTCCTATAAAGGTTACGATACGTTTTAAACAAAACTACCTAGAAAGGTTCCTATAAAGGTTATGGAACGTTTTAAACAAGACTACCTAGAAAGGATAGGATACATCTTAAACAAGACAGCCTAGAAAGGTTGGGATACGTCTTACACAAGACTGCTTAGAAAGATTGATAATCGTTTTGGACAAGACTACCTGGAAAGGTAAGAAATTCTTTGATTGCTTCTGGATTGTCTTTGAAGAAAGACTTGGAATGAGGTATTAGAATTGTATTGTTAAGATTGAATCGTTGATACGATCGTATTTGCACTGTAATTGGATAATAACATCCTTTTGATTATGAAGTGACCTGAAAAGGAAGCGTTAGTTTTATGCAATGTCATGATGCATGTGTCATGTAATGAGATTCTCAAAATAAATGAGAATTATGCATGTATGCCGATCCTACACTGCGGGACGTAAATAGTACAGACGTAGGGAGATCAATTACGCAACAATGCTCCTTGTGTGATACTAGTGTGACTTCCCAAATATCAGAAATTTTGAGAGACGTGCCCCTTAATCTGAAGGAGGGACCTTTAGAGGGAACTCGAGTCTCACCATGTCTTGCCTGATATGCATTGCCCCAGTGTTTGAATTCTTGAAAGATATGCCCCTAGTCCATAGGATCCTTGATTGTATGCCCCTGTTTTAGGAAAAACCTCTGAACGTGGTTTCCCCATTCAAGAGTCTTTATCAGAAATGATCGCCTTTGATTAAACCGATTTTGAGGTCTCCTTGATGCTAAATGTTGATTTGAATGTGAAGCAGATGCTTTTCAGAATGAGTCATGCGTTTCGGTCGCATCCGACGGACAGTGATTTGCTGAGTACTTAGAATGAGGTGATGTTTTCTATAAGATTACCTGAAGAGGTCCTCGGAAAGAATGGGAAATTGTCTTAAACAAGATTGTGCTTTAAACAAAGCTCAAAGGGGCATGCTTGTGAAGAGGGTCAAGACGATTCCTATAGAGGATAAAGACTGTTTTAAGGAATGTGCTATTTTAAACAAAACTTAGGAAAAGACATCTTGAAGAAGATTACCCTAGAAAGGATGATAGACCGTCTTAGAGAAGACTCTGTACTTTTAAACAAAGTTTGACAAGGTTTTTGGAAGCGTAAGAGAAGTTTGAATATGTCTAAAAAAACTAACTGAAAAGACCGGCGAGTATCTTAAAGAAGATTACTTAGAAAGGAATATGTCTTAGAGAAGACTATCTGAAAAGATTCCTGAGAATGAAGAGAGATACCTAGAATGGCTCGTAGAAGGGATGAGGAGACGTGTCTTAAAAAGACTATCTGAAACAGGCTCCTAGAAAGGGTAAGAAATAATTGAACATGTCTTAAAGAAGACTACGCGGACAGATTGAGAGATGTCCTATAAAGGTTCCTGGAAAGGATGTGAGATTGGTATTGACACCATCTGATACTGAGTGACCTTTGTGACGTGCCCCCAGGTAATGGATTTGCCCCAAGGGCTATTCAGCGTCCTTGAGAGATTCCATGAATCTTGATTAGATTGCCCCATGCAACTTCTCCCTGATGCTTAAACATTTGAATTCACATAGACAAGTGTACTTTATAATGAACTTCATAAGATGCGAATGCATATGTCTGTCTTGAAAGTTAAAAACTTTTTTTTTGAGTAAAACGAAGTTTTTTTTTTGTAAGAAAGTGATATCAACTCAAAAGTTATAGTAGACCTTAAGGAGTCTGGATACCTTTGGTAACGGTATGCTTTCGAACTAACCATGCTTCAGTTAGGGCTTTTAAGGGTTGTAACGTGGCCTGGTTCACGGTTTTAAGAAACAAAGGATAGTGGCTCAAAGTTTATTTGTACCCATCCCCATCTTCGTGATGTTCTCCAGTCCTATGCTCAATTAAGTATGCGTTTAAGCTCCAAAAGACTTTGGGAATACTGATGTTTATGATGGTTTAAAAACCCAAGGTTTATTTGCAAAGGCAGTCATCCTCCTTTCTTGTAACATTTTCCTTTTGTCGAGGGTATGTAGTGACCTCTTTTCGACTTTGTTATCCCTAATTTCTGCCTGAATTGTTCATTTTAAAACTACAGTCAGCGGGATGCCCCAATTTTGCCTAAGTATCCTTAATAGGTTTTGACTTAGCAGGCCTTTGCATTACTTTCTTTTTTCTTTGCGGACATTGACTGCCGGACTTAATGATGACGGAGAACCATCGGTGATTATGTTCAAAGGAACAGTTTGGAATAATTAAGTTAACTGAGCAGCTACCCTACCCCAGGTTATGTATTAAGGGTTTTATTTTATGCGAAAGAAAGCTCCTACTTCTTTAGGCTCAAAGGGGTTGACGAGGGATTAACATCCTTATATCTCCATTATTTAGGAATTGAAACAATGCTTGTACATCGTCAGCACGGTCTGTTCGAAAGCATAATGTATGAAATTGTGGTATCGTTTTCGTCACTCTCCCTTTAAAGGTGTACGGTTTTACCGAGAGTTGAATATCACAGAGAAGAAAACCAAGTAAAACATAGTTTTAAATATAGTGAGAACACTAGGAATAAATCAAGACAAACGTAAGCGATGCATTAATGATTATTGTAAAGTACATAGCATATGTCGTAAGACTAATGTTTAAACAAACGGAAAGAAATTGCGAATGAAAACAAAACTAATGATCTAAGAAATCCTCCTTCTAGCCACCTATGGTATTAGACTTGTGAGGATCTTCGAACTCAATGAGCCCTTCTTCAATCAAATCTTGGATCTTGTGCTTTAACGGCCCACAATCCTCTGTATCATGACCAGGACTATCTGAGTGATAAGCGCACCTAGCATGATGCTTGTACCCAGGAGCGGGGTTAGCTGGAGCTGAGTATGGAGGTAGCAGAGTTACCAGGTTCTGACTGAGCAGACGTTGCAAAGCTTGAGACTGTGGCATGTACAACGGGGTGAATGATCGTTTTGGCTTGGACCTCCAGGTGCGTTGGCCACCCTGTTGCTTTTGCTGATCCTTCTATTGTAATGCTGATGTCTGATTAACTAGGATTGCCCCAACAGTGTTGGGTTCCTTTTTTCCATCATACGACTTCTTTGTGTGATAGGAACCAGAGGGTGCCCCTTGTATCTTTCCATTTTTGATTCCATCTTCAATTCTCTCACCAATGACTACCAAGTCCGAGAACCCTGAAGATATGCTTCCGACCATCTTGTCATAGTATGGTCCTTGCAAAGTGTTCATAAATATGTCCACCAGTTCTTTTTCCATCAGGGGAGGTTGGACTCGAGAAGCCATTTCTCTCCACCTTTGGGCATACTCCTTGAATGATTCATCCTTCTTCTGTGACATATTTTGTAATTGCATCCGGTTGGGTGCCATGTCCAAGTTGTACTTGTATTTCTTCAAGAATGTGTTAGCAAGATCATTCCAGCTTCGGATATAAGATTTCTCCAATTGCATGTACCAGTCAACAGATGCTCCGCTTAAACTTTCTTGGAAGAAGTGTATCATCAGCTTTTGATCGTGAGCATAAGCAGCCATTTTTCGCACATACATGCGCAAGTGATTCCTCGGACATGTGAGTCATTTGTATTTCTCGAAGTCGGGAATTTTGAATTTGTGTGGGATAGTCAAGTCTGAGACCAAGCTCATTTCGAAGGTATCCACGTCGAAGACATCGTATCCTTCTACCACTTTTAATCTTTCTTCTAGCACCTTGATTTGTTCACTTTCCTTGGAGTCTTCCCCAGAGTTAGGAATAGACTGTTGTGTCTGAGGTGCTTGGTCTGTATTGTCCACCTCGTGTACTCCGTATTGTAGATCCAGGTAATCATCATCCTTGGGGACATTGTTAGCAGGAATGCGAACTGTGCGGGTTGTCCCATTCGTTTGTGGAGGAGGGACAAATCCTTCTTGAGAGGTCTCCCCTTTCTCTTGGAATTGGATAACTCTCCTAACAGATCGGACCTGAGGTCTGTCCTTAGCCGGGCCAAAGCCTGAAACAAATCCTAGCGGCGGGTTTTCGTCATTGGGGATCTTATCCTGAACCAGGGTATCCCTAGACTGAACCTCTTTTACTTTTTCTTGTTTATCCAGGAGGGCCTTCACGAATCCTAGCATCTGAGTCATACCTCCTTTAACTTCTTTCATACTAACCTTTAGTTGATCCAACTCCTCACGAAGGGCGGCTTGATTCTGTTCTAGCTGATCCATTGATTTCTTTTGCTGAAATCTTGTTTGATAATACGGTCGGGATGTTAGGTTATCCTTCCCAATGATCTCTTGCTCTGAAGATAAAAGAGAATTCTTCTCTCAATACCATGGAAATGACGTGCATGCCATGAATGATATGCTTTATTCATATTTATATCTTATCCACATTTATGGATTAAATATAATAAATCTTTTTTTTCTCTTTTTTTTTTTTTGAATAAGACATGATGCAAGAATGCACCTGATGCATGATGAATGGAAAAAAAAATAAAAAAAAAATAACAAACAAATAATAAACAACATATATATGTAGTACATGCCCTAGGTTCATAGGTTCGACGTAGCGGCTCTAGGGAGCCTACCTGTTTATGGGGGGTTCTAGAAGGTCTCATGGGGTCGTTCGTAGCCTCCGAGACTTTTTGTCTCTTCGGATTTTAGAACAACTCATTTTATCCAATGAGGTTCGAATTTTTGGGGTAGGTTCTCGGAGAGATCAGCTGACTACCAAGTCCTGCCCTCAACAAGGTCAAGCCTCGTATTGGACATTTCCGGATACTCAACCCACTCCGAGTGGAGTTATCAATGAGACTCGTAGGCGATTCAAGTCCCCCCTGGTCTCAAGGATAACTCCCACACTTGGGTTTTAACACAATCATAAAATTAACCAGCAGTGCATATAATATATAATTAAACATTTTAAGGCAAACATGACAGATAAAACATTTAATGAAAACCAAAAAACAATAAATAAATAAACAAATAATTAAATATTTATTATAAAGATAAACCTTCCCCCAAACCCTAAAAATGGCAAACTTGCCAAACCCTAAAGATGCGCCATAAACCTAAACCATTAGCCACAAACCTAAACCCTCTCAAGCCTTAGGAGCATAATAATTAACCTAATGTGTTTCCCCAGCAGAGTCGCCAGCTGCAGCAACCTGCCCTAAAAATTTAGCCTTTAGAGTCGCCACCTATTCTACCAAGACGAATAGGAAACCTACGCAGTTAAGAGATCAGGGTAAGATACTATATTCAGGTCGAGGGAAGGTGTTAGGCACCCTCAACCCTTTCCTAAGGTTTGCATTGTAACGATAAGGTTTGTGGCTAAAATATTGAGGTTTAATAGCTAAAGAATTGAATAGGGGAAAATTGAGATTTTAGGGAGGGGGACTCGCCTTGGTTATCCAAGTGCCTACGTACCTCCTTATGGAGGATCAGAGTCTACGTAGTTCGGGGAGGGTTGTACGCCCTTAGAATTGAATTTTGATTTGAGATGGTTTTTTAGAGGCTTTTTGAAGGGCTTATCGTAGTTGTGATTATCCGTAGTTTGATATTGTGGTTTTGTAAGGTTTGAAAAAATGTTTTGAGGTTTGGGCGTACAACCCTGATTTAAATTTGCACTATTAACCGCAACGATCAATAGATTCGATCGCCATAGTTAAAAGATTTAAAGTTGTATCGTTACAAATTTTAATCAATTGATTTAATTATTACTAATAACGGGTAAGGATATTTTTTAACAATTTTTATAGTTAGTTCGTATCGTTACCCCTCGTAATCGATTGATTCGATTAAAAAGAACAACGAATTAAAGTCAGGAAAAAAAAAGAGAAGAGTTAATCATCACAACTAATAAAATAGTTGCAACCATTTAACCAAATAGAAATTAATTGCATTTTAATTAAATAGCATTTTAATTAAAATTATTGTTGACCATAGCGATTAATCGATTTAATCGGAAAGAACAACAAATTAAAATTTTTAACATAAATATTATATACTTATTTTATTTAAAAAAATTATTATTATATAATTAATTATATTAAAAAAGGCATTTTTATTAAAACAAATAAATAATTAAAATTATTTAAAGTTTATTAGGATTAGGATTCAGTGTGGCTGTTATGAGGGCTCATGGTATGGGGATCAAGGCTGGGCACGTTGGATCTAGAGGGTTTATGATCCTATGGTCAGATTTGTGGGGCGCATGATACACCGTAGGGGAACAGGCACACAGGATCACATGAGAAAATCCAGAAAAATAAATAGGCGAAGGGGAGGCTCGAACCCATGACCTCCCCCTCACCAGCGCATCACACAACCCACACACCACGCATGTATATGCGTTAAACACACGCCTTAGGCAGATAAAATGTAAAACCCATAGACACGCATGGACAAACGCGCGCCAATTTTCAAATGGGCCAGTGATGAGAAGCCACCTCATCGTCTTCCCCAAGAAGACACCAAACCTGCAACCAGCTTTGCTACAGTTTAGCTACGATTTTTCCGTAGCAAACCAAAACACCAAAAATAGCGAATAGAACATATAATTAAATAAATGTTTCGCGACCCCTACAATACTCTCGTCTGGACCATACAAATTCAACCCTTCGTCCAATTTGACCTAATTTTACCCTTATCAAAAAAACCCCAAATTTCAGTCAAGAACCCTAGCTTGGCCGTTAATGGCAAAACACAGCCGGACCACGCAAACCTCAGTTGGATTACCCAGAAACATTCACAATCATCACATAAAGCATAACACACAAACGATTTAACATATGAATGCAACAATTATGCTAATCGATCAAGAATTCAGAGCCACTTACTTTAGCTTATTGGAGGTCGTTCTGGGGGTGTTGATGACGCGTGGGGATCCCAATCAATTCAGAATGCTCCAAGGAACGTGTAGCAACACTCAAATCTCTCTGAAACCCTTCCAATCTCCTAAATCGAAATCGAGTTTTCTTGAACATTTTTGGTTCTTGCAAGCTCTGCTCCGATCCAATTTTCCAACCCCTAATGCATTGGTTTATGTTGTACATTTATAGGGAATGACTTAGGTCTAAAAAGGAATCCAAAAACCTCTTGAATCAAATCTTGCTAAGTTTGAGAAATTTGTTTTATAACTTTCTATTTTTGATCAAATTTTCTCCAATTCTTTCCAATTTAATTATGAATGAATTTGTATGGGAAATATGGTGTAATTGCTAATTAGATTTGATTGGAATAAGCCTTTAAATCATATCTTGGATTTCCTCTTGATTTATTTGACTTTTAATCACCATTTAAATGAATAAAAAATCATATAAAATCAAATAAAACTATAAAATTCGTGGAAAGTAATTTCAGCAACTTGGGTAACTTGTGGACCAAGATTAGAGCTTGAAAAGATAGGCCCCTTGCAAGAAATTCCATTTTGAACCCCTTTCATTCACATTTTGTCTCCAAATTTTGCCCAACTTTGACCAAGCATATCTCACTCAATTTTTAAGCTATGAGGGGGTTCTAGGACTTTTTGGAAACCTCAAGAGGTCCTCTATGAGCCACTTTGGAACATATTTTTCATTTGGAGCTCTTATCTTGATCACATTCTCTTTGACAAAAAACTGCTTTTGGAGGATGCTTGAAAAGGACCTATAATCTTTTGCATTGTATCTCTCAAATGAATCATTTCTAGCCTTGGCTTGTGAGAGACAAAGTTGTAAGGAATCCAATTTCCTTCCAAATAGGCTTTGTGGGGAATTTTTGATGTTCCACGTGAAAGTTATGGTCAGTCAAAGTTGAGTTGACTTTTTCCTAGAGAAACCTTAATTTGAACCTTTTTGTATTTGTTCATCTCTGAGTTTCTACTGATAAATCATGATCAAATTTTGATCAAATGATGGATATACACTTATATACTTGATGTTTGATCAATGATCAGAGGTTTAGACCATGCTTTGTTTGTGGTTGACTTTTAGGTTTAATCAGTTGACTGTGAATCTTGGAGTTTGTTTGAGCAGGTAACTTTTGGAGTTGGGTCTTGATCTTTGCCATAGAGATATCTTGGGTCATAATGGGTCATGGAGAACTTTATTAGAGACCTTGTTTTGCTAATTCTTTCAGGAGAGTACCAAACCCTAGCTTTAGGAGACTCTTGCTCAGGAGCATGACTGGATGAATCTCTTGAACTTTGAATCATTGTGGATGGAATATGGGAGGCAAATTTTGGGGTATGACAGACCTTTTTGGCCTGCCGTCCGTCATAGCCTGCCCCGCCAAAACCCGCCGCCCGCCATAGCCCGCCACGCAAAAGCCCGCCGCCCGCCAAAACCTGTCGCTCCGTTAAAATTCGCTATTTTTTAAGTTAATTCTATTAATTATAATTCTTGATGGTTTTATTTTATACATTTATTTATGAATATATGCAATCTTTTTAAGTGAAATTTTTTAAAAAATGTTTTATTAAAAATTGTTCTAAAAATAATGTAAAAAATCTAATTAAAATGTAAAAAAAAAATTATTAAAAAAATAATAAATAAAAAAATAGGCGGACAAGCCCGTCACCCGCCAACCCGCCATCTTGGCGGGACGGGCTAGATTTTTATGCCCATTTCAATTTACAGACTTGCCTGTCCCACTCCTTTTTTTGGTGGACATATTACGGGGCGGGCCGCCCACTTTGCCACCCCTATTTCAAACTCCTACATTATCATAGTGTGATAGCCAATCAGTTTGACATATTGCATCCAATCTATTATTCCTTTAGAGAAAATATAATGAGCTGGATTCCTAATTTATTTGAAAAAACTTTAACAACACCCTCTTCGTCATCTTCCTATAACATTTCAATAACAATTGACTGTTTTTTTACTAAATTTGTAATCAAACTAGGACTAAAAAATATTTAGGTAGATGCTGTTAGAATATTTTATTAAATAAAATATTTAAATAATTTTATGTGGGCATATATATTTAAATTGATTATATTAGCTATTTATCAATATGAAGCCTTAATTGATTTAGTGGTCAAATTATGTAATAAGGCTAATTAGTTTTCTATTTATATAATTAATTATTTATCAATTAATTGATATGGGTCAAATTGGGTGGATGTCAGATGGCCCATTTCGGGATAATGGGAACTCTAATGGGCCATCACCTATATAATGGGCTATGGTCCCCAATATATCAGTACGAAAAGCATATTCACTCTTCTCCCCATCTGAAGAGTACTGAGGCGTGAGGAGTACTGGTTGAGGAAGAGCTATAGCCAATAGAGTAATTCTACAATGGATCCAGGTATTCCTTGATTCCTTACTCTTCATTAATCTTTAATATATCAACATGAAAAATGATCCTATATTCATGTTCGTGTATATACGTTTACTTTGTAGCTTCCGCACTAAAGTGATTATATGTTATAATCTTTGTAAAGAACATGCTTAGGTGATTTTTTTATAATATAACAATTGGTATCAGAGCTATTTTCATGATTGATTTATTGGGATTAATTTTATTATAGAGATTAAATTTTTATCTGATTGTATCAAATTTCTAATAATGTATGAGTATGTACGTTTGATACAAAACGAGAGAAATTTGATAATATGTGTGAATTGTTTGAGTTTTTTTTTCTTGATTGTCCTATTAGTTAGTTTTTATTTATTTTTTTAATGACACTATAATCGGTACAGCATGAGTTTTCCATCCTTATATAATTAGGAATATTTTTTTGGGTAAATTGATTGTGATATTAATTCCTAATTAATTATTTGTATGCTGTTATTTGTATGCAATTATTACTAATTGGACCTATTAAATTAAGAAATATAAAGTTTTGTTTTTAATTTAATATATTGTCTCCGTGCATAATTCATAACTTATTAAGGCTGTAATGAAACTTTATTTTTCCGTTATTCTCATCAACCAGGATTAATGGTTTGATCTTGTTTTTAATAATATGAATGGATTCAATATATTTAAATTAACGTATTATTCCATTATTATTCAAATAATGACTTTAGAATAATTTCTCACTAATTTAATTATATTATTATTATATTTTAAATCGGATTCATTATATTAATTCAGAATTTTTTTTTTTTAAGTATCCATTCAATTGATATATATATTTTATTATATGAATTTCTTTATATATAATAATTGTGTATTCTTAAACACAATAAAAGTGTTTATTTTATTTAATAATATCGGTTTGTTATATCGGTATGTACATGACATAAACACAATCGTTAGGTAATAATATAATATAAACATACAATTGGCATTGCATTTTGCTGGTGATGCTCATGTGAATTTTAAGACCTTCCCATTTAATTTATTAATTTATCTAGTAAATTTTATTGAATTAGTTTAAAAAATATGTTGCCGAAGTAACCTCTATTACATAATATTAATTCAATTGAGTTTACAAAAGATGTAGTATGTAATTACTCATGCGAGTTGTAGTCGGCCCGAAGCATGACACAAGTTGGCCGTGTAATTTTATACTTGTGATGGTAAATATGTGATAATTATAAATTTATTTTCCATGTGGATAATGGGCTGCCCTAAGGTGACCATTATTTGACCGGACTTATTGTCAATATTTGATCGTTACGTTGAGAGTATCGTTTGCAATTAATTTTTTACAATCCGAAGATTGAAAATTAATGGTGCGTTTGGTATCTTGCTAAGGTCTTATTTAATTTTCATATTAAGATTATTGTGCATGTCTCTACGGTTATTTTGACATGCCTACTAATGTTATTGTATGTTTATTGTTCTCTCATTTAGTTGTTGCTGCTACCGCTCCCAACTTTGTTGCTCAAATTAACTCTATCCCTATGCTGAATGGGATGAACTTCAAGTCTTGGAAAGAATCCGTTGAGATTGTTCTTGGATGCATGGACTTGGATTTATCCTTGAGGGAAGAACGCCCGATCGCCACTGATGAGAATCCAAATGAAGCAAAAATTGAAAAGTGGGACCGCTCCAACCGAATGTGTCTCATGATGATCAAAAGATCCATACCTGAAGTTATTAGGGGCTCGATTGCTGAAAGTGAGAGTGCTAAGAAGTTCCTTGAAACCATTGAACAATTTTTTGCTAAAAATGATAAGGTTGAGACAAGCACTACTTTGTCGAAATTGATTTCAATGAGTTACAAAGGTAAAGGGAACATACGAGAGTATATCATGGAAATGTCTCTTCTTGCTTCAAAACTTAAGGCATTGAAGTTAGAACTTCCTGAGGACTTAATTGTGCACTTAGTTTTGATATCTCTTCCTGCACACTTTGGGCAATTCAAAGTGAGCTACAACACTCAGAAGGACAAATGGTCCCTTAATGAGTTGATATCTCATTGTGTACAAGAGGAAGAGAGGCTGAAGAAAGATAAGACTGAAAGTGCTCATTTGGCTACTAGCTCTCAATTCAAAAGGAAAAGAACTGCAGGGAATCCTTCTCAGAACAAGAAGGCGAAGGAACAACCTAAGGAGTCCACTTGCTTCTTTTGCAAGAAAGCTGGACACATGAAGAAGGATTGTTCCAAGTACGCCGCATGGCGTGTAAAGAAGGGTAATTTTCTCACTTTTGTTTGTTCTGAAATTAATTTAGTTTCTGTACCTAAGGATACTTGGTGGGTAGATTCTGGTGCTACTACTCACATTAGTATGTCCATGCAGGGTTGCCTGTGGAGCCGTCCGCCAAGTGATGCCGAAAGATTCATCTATGTGGGCGATGGCAATAAAGTTGCAGTAGAGGCTATAGGGACTTTTAGATTATTGTTAAAGACTGGTTTTCATTTGGATTTGGTTGAGACTTATGTTGCACCGTCTATTAGGCGGAATTTAATTTCTATTTCTGTTTTGGACAAATCTGGTTATGCTTGTTCATTTAGAAATAATAAATTTAGTCTCTCGTTTGATTCAAGTGTTATTGGTTGCGGGTCTTTAAATGATAATCTTTATATGCTTGAAATTGAACGTCCTTATAACAAAATAATGCAAATAGAGTCACATGGTACAAAACGAAAATTAAATGAAAGTTCTGCCACTTTATGGCATAAGCGATTAGGACATATCTCTAAACAGAGAATTCAAAGGCTTGTGTCAGAGGGTATTCTTGGACCCTTAGATTTGACAAATTTTCAAGTTTGCATACAATGCATTAAGGGTAAACAAACAAACAAAAGAAATTTTGATGCTGATAGAGCTAAAGACGTCTTAGAACTAATTCATACGGATATATGTGGTCCTTTCCCTACGGGTTCATGGAATGGACAAAAGTATTTTATTACGTTCATAGACGACTACTCTAGATATGGCTATTTGTACTTAATTCATGAGAAATCTCAGTCCCTAGACATGTTCAAGTCTTTCAAAGCTGAAGTTAACTTAAGCTTGGAAAGAAAATCAAGGCCGTCAAATCAGACCGTGGTGGTGAATACTATGGTCGATATGATGGATCAGGGGAACAACGTCCTGGGCCCTTCGCGCTTTTCCTCAAGGAGTGTGGAATCGTTCCGCAATATACAATGCCGGGGAAACCCAACATGAATGGAGTTGCAGAACGACGAAATCGGACTCTTAAGGATATGGTGAGAAGTATGATTAGTCATTCTTCCCTACCAGAGTCACTTTGGGGAGAGGCATTAAAAACTGCAGTTTATATTCTTAATAGAGTACCTAGTAAAGTAGTAACTAAAACCCCTTATGAGTTATGGACTGGGAAAAAGCCCAGCATTAGGCACTTACACATTTGGGGATGTCCAGCTGAAGCGAGACCTTATAGGCCTCATGAAGGTAAGTTGGATGCAAAGACTGTTAGTTGCTACTTTGTTGGGTACGCCGAATACTCTCGCGGGTACAAATTTTACAATCCCATCACTAGAACAATTTTTGAGACGGGAAATGCAAGATTCCTTGAGGATGTAGAGTTTGGAGGGGAAGGAAGCATAAGGAGTGTTGTTTTTGATGAAGAAACTGTTACTGGGAATGAACAAATCTTTATACCTGTCATTCTACCAGTAATGGATCCAGAAACAAATCAAGATGTTATTCAAGATGTTATTCCTAACATCCCTCAAGAAGAAGACAACACTGAGTTTCTTCCTCAAGCACCACCTATAGTTCAAACTCAACAACCTCAAGAGCAGCCATTATTAAGAAGATCCATTAGAGAGAGGAGAAGTGCAATTCCAGATGATTATGTTGTATTTCTTCAGGAACATGAGGATGGCATTGGCTTGACTGAAAAAGATCCTATCAACTTTCGTCAAGCTATGCAGTGTCCTAATTCTCTCAAGTGGATTGATGCTATGAAGGATGAGATGAAATCGATGGGTGACAATGATGTTTGGGATCTTGTTGAATTACCTGAAGGAAAGAAACCCATTGGTTGTAAATGGATATTTAAAACCAAAAGGGATTCAAAGGGTAATGTTGAGAGATATAAAGCTCGTCTTGTCGCTAAAGGTTTTACTCAAAAGGAAGGCATTGATTACAAAGAGACTTTCTCTCCAGTTTCATCGAAAGACTCTTTTAGAATCATAATGGCTTTAGTGGCTCATTTTGATTTGGAGCTGCATCAGATGGATGTTAAAACTGCATTTCTAAATGGAAACATTGAAGAAACGATATATATGGTACAACCAGAAAATTTTGTATCGGGAGATCCAAAGTCTATGGTTTGCAAACTTAAGAAATCCATCTATGGCCTTAAACAGGCTTCTCGTCAATGGTATTTCAAATTTCATCAAGTAATATCCTCTTGTGGTTTTGAGGCTAATCCAGTTGATGATTGTGTATACCACAAGTTCAGTGGGAGTAAATTTATTTTCTTGGTGTTATATGTGGATGATATCCTTTTGGCAAGCAACAATATAGGCTTATTGCACGAAACCAAGAGATTTCTCACAAAAAATTTTGAGATGAAAGATCTTGGGGACGCCTCCTTTGTCTTAGGAATCCAAATAATTAGAGACCGCTCTCGAGGTATCTTAGGATTATCGCAAAGAAGCTATATTGATACAGTTTTGGATAGATTCTCCATGAAAGATAGTAAACCAGGAGACACACCTGTTGCTAGAGGAGATAAATTTAGTCTCAAACAGTGCCCCATTACGGATCTTGAAAAGAAAGAGATGGATAAGATTCCTTACGCTTCAGCTGTAGGGAGTCTCATGTATGCTCAAGTTTGCACTCGTCCCGACTTAGCTTTCATTGTAGGAGTTCTTGGCAGATATTTGAGCAACCCTGGTATGCAGCACTGGACGGCAGTAAAACGTGTTTTACGCTACTTGAAGAGAACTAGAGATTTTGTGCTCACTTATCAGAAGTCAGATAACTTGGAGATCATTGGATATTCTGACTCTGATTTTGCAGGATGCCCGGACAGCAAACGGTCCACATCTGGTTATATCTTCCTCTTGGCTGGAGGAGCCGTCTCCTGGAAGTCTGCAAAACAGACTTTAGTGGCTCCTTCCACCATGGCAGCGGAGTTTGTGGCTTGCTTTGAGGCATCAAATCATGCAACTTGGTTGCGAAACTTTGTCACGGGCCTACGCGTCATTGGGAGCATCCAGAGGCCTTTGAAGATTTATTGTGACAATAGTGCAGCTGTACTCTACTCAAACAACAACATGAGTGCTACAAAATCAAAATTTATTGATATCAAGTATCTTGTTGTGAAAGAAAGAGTCCAGGAGAAACAGATTTTGATAGAACATATAGGGACAGACTTAATGCTAGCTGACCCACTAACCAAAGGCTTAACGCCTAAGTCTTTTCATGGGCATGTTGCTCACATGGGTCTTGGTTTTGATATTGCCTTGGACTAGTGGGAGTCTTACTTCTTTTTTGTTATATGTTCTATACTTTGGTTTCATTTTTTTCCGGAACAATCCATGTTATATTTGAAATTCTGCAGAAATAAAGTTTATTAATCTTTATTGTTATAACATTATATTTTTTGGTTATGTGCAAATATTTTGTTTTAAATTGCACTCAAGGAACTTTAGTTTTGATCTCACTAAAGACTTTAGTTGGACCAGTTGGAAATAGACATGATAAAGAGATCACATTGCATGAAATTTCCATGCCACTCATCCATATCGATCTATTTTATCAAATGCATTGATTTGGTGGTCATCGGGGTTCCTTCACGTCTTAAGTTAGTGACGATAGCCGCGGTGGTCCCTTATTGATGTGTGAGGTGAACTAGATTGTAAAGAAGAAATCTAAGGATAAATAGCATTCGGATGCGCGCCTAAAGAATAATGATATAATCATTAAGATATATTGCCCAAGTGGGAGATTGTTAGAATATTTTATTAAATAAAATATTTAAATAATTTTATGTGGGCATATATATTTAAATTGATTATATTAGCTATTTATCAATATGAAGCCTTAATTGATTTAGTGGTCAAATTATGTAATAAGGCTAATTAGTTTTCTATTTATATAATTAATTATTTATCAATTAATTGATATGGGTCAAATTGGGTGGATGTCAGATGGCCCATTTCGGGATAATGGGAACTCTAATGGGCCATCACCTATATAATGGGCTATGGTCCCCAATATATCAGTACGAAAAGCATATTCACTCTTCTCCCCATCTGAAGAGTACTGAGGCGTGAGGAGTACTGGTTGAGGAAGAGCTATAGCCAATAGAGTAATTCTACAATGGATCCAGGTATTCCTTGATTCCTTACTCTTCATTAATCTTTAATATATCAACATGAAAAATGATCCTATATTCATGTTCGTGTATATACGTTTACTTTGTAGCTTCCGCACTAAAGTGATTATATGTTATAATCTTTGTAAAGAACATGCTTAGGTGATTTTTTTATAATATAACAGATGCATCTCAAAATTCCCTAAATATTTAGGATTGTTTTCAGAGATGTATTTTCGAAACCTCCGAAAACTTCAAAATTCTCTTCGGAGATGCATTTTCAAACGCACCCCAAATTAAATTTTAAGGTGTTTCGAAAATACATCTCCGAAAATATCTTGTTTACACTTGAAATTTAAATTTAAGGGTTAAATGGCTTTCACCCCCTGCAATAGTAGCGAGATTTGATTTACCCCCCTTTTAAAAAAAAATTTGATTTATCCCCCTGTAATATTTGGACACCCCCCTAAGCGTGTATAAACGAGGGTGGTAAATCAAAAAAATATATTTTACAGGGGGGTATTTTTCCCTCTTAGGGGGCAAAAGACTTACAATTTTAATATGATAGGGGGGTAATCCAAATTTTTTTTTAAAAGGGGGGTAAATCAAATCTCGCTACTATTGCAGGGGGTGAAAGCCATTTAACCCCTAAATTTAAATATTCACGCATTAACGAAAATATTCTGCCTATACCACTCTTGAGAAATCCAGGATGAACATGTCTCGAGATCAAAGGTCAAAACCTGCAAAACCACCTATAATATATACTTGTGCTCTCTCAGGTGATATTGTTGGACTTCAGAAACTACTTCGTGACAATCCTTCTCTTCTCAATGAGAGAAACCCTGTTGTAAGATTTCTCATTTCCCTTCATTTCTACTAATTGGGTATCTCCAAAATTTCATTTTTTTATTGTTATTGTTGTTATACCTTTTTTTGTATGATCTTTCTGAATTTTTTAGAATACTAGATCTTTATCGATTAAAAAATGTTCATGATTATGATGTGAATTGAGGATTTGGAATGTGATGTGTTGATGTGCATAAGGTATATCCTTATGCGCGGTGCATAAATACTCAAATATTGTTTATAGTATTCAAAGTATTATATTTATTACTCAGAACACTGAATATATTACTCAAAATAATTAAAATTCGATTTTACTCAGAATGGTGTAAATATTACACAAAATAGTGTACTCGTTACTCACAATTAATAATTACTCATAATTAATAAATGTATGCAAATAATGCATATATTATTCATGGATTATGATATTATTACTCGTTTTTAACTAAAATATTACTCGAAACAATTTAAATATTACTCGTACAAGACTTATGCATCGTGCATAAGGATATACCTTATGCACATCAACCTGACCCATTTGGAATGATGTAAATTTGATTTAAATCTTACTGGTAATACTGTTGCACCCCAAAATTTGCCCTCTTTATTTGAGCTATAAGTTAATAATGACGTTTATTTCGTCATTCTAAAATCGAAGAAAAATAATAAAGAGTTTTCATGGGTTTAAGAAGAAAGGCGTGAAAAATGGTTTAAACAGTGGAAATACGAGAAAATTCACAAGTCATATTTGGAAGGTGATATGAGCTAAGTTCCCGCGCTGTCCCAACAGTTTTGACGATATCTACAACTTTCGTGTTCGGCTCGGAAGCCAATTCTTTGAGGAAGGTTGCCAGATTTGCAAATTACTTGAGGTTTCGTAGTGAAAAACAATGCTGAATGTAGGGTTTCGGACCTCGGAAAATTCATATCTCCTAACCCGCTCGTCGGATTCACTTGAAAATTTAACTGGAGCTCCGTACCGTCATTACCAAGATTTCATATGTTCGGACCGAAGGCCAATTATGCACGGAAAACTCCCAGAATTTTAAGAATCGTCGCGTTGTTTCGGTAAAAAGTGTGTTTTCAAGTATGTCGCGCCGAGTTTGAAATTCATAACTTCTTCGATTTTTATCGTATGAAGTCCATTCCGGTGGCATTTTCTTGGAAATTTCGTTAGCTTCGTTTCTTCGTCACACATGCTTGTTCAGATTTTGAGCCGAAGATAGGGTTTCATCGAGTTCTTTGAGCGGTACTCACAAAATTCTGCACAGTCGCACCAGATGAATTGGCGTTTCTCGTCATTCAAACGGGCGTATTTTCTTCATCGCTTATTGGATTGAGACGATTCTCGCGGCGATGAGTCACGAATTTGGTCATCTTCACAGTGGCATTGGTTTCGTTCCGGAATTCAGAGCCGAACCGAGTTTCCTTAAAAACGAGCCAAAATAAGAAGCACCGGGGGCAATTTGGACATTTCGCGTTGACAATATATAAGCATTTTGCTCTTCACAAATCAGGGAGAACTCTCATAATTTCAATTCACCAATTTTCCTCACAAACACTTTCTCTCAATTCTCTTGGATCAAAACCACAAATTACATAAAACTTTCATCAATATTCATAAAATTTCATCAAGATCAAGAACATGGATTGAAGATTCAAGGATCGAAGTTCGAATTTCTCTTCCTCCCCCTTGCAAGACTCGCGCGCCCTCTCTCTCTCACACTTCGGATTTCGTTTTCGAGTTCGTTTCGAGTTCGTGTCGTGTTCGCGTTCGTATCGTGTTCGTGTTCGCGCTTCGGTTCGGATCTTCATCCGGTATGCTTTCGAATCTTGAATTAGGTGCTTAATTGTTGATTATCATGTGAATTCAAATCTAGATCTACTCCTTGTTCTTGATTTATGGATGATTGATGATGATTGATCGGTGAATTTGTTCATTTTTGCTCGAATTGATTGTGTTCATGGGGATTTTGATTAGAATTGATGTTCATTGCATATGATTGATATCCGTTGATGATGAATTGTGTTATTCGTGGTTGAATCCGTGATTTGTTGGTGATCTTGTGTGTATAATCGTTGTTGATAATTGGCGTTATTTGCGATGTACTCAACGTGTTCGTATAAATGCATGTGCTACATTTTCGATTGATATTCGCCTTGCTTGACGCATCGCACTTAGCATAATTGTTGACATGTGGATCATTTGATGTGTGAATGCATGTATACCATGATATTTGATGTTTGTTTGTGATTAATCTCGAGTTGGTACGTTTTTGGATTGAGTGCGAATGGCTCTAAGGTTTCAAAAATGTGCAAAATTCTGTTTTCATACGCCAGGAACCGGGTTGTCCCAGGCGGGAACCGGTTCCCACTCAATCCAAAATGCTGATCCTCTGGTTTTTTGTACCAGGAACCGGGTTGTCCCTAAGTGGGAACCGGTTCCTGCGTTTTTTTGACTCTCTGCTTTTTGCACCAGGAACCGGGTTGTCCCTAGGTGGGAACCGGTTCCCAGTTTTCTGAAATTTTGACTCTCTGTGTTTTTGTACCAGGAACCGGGTTGTCCCTAGGTGGGAACCGGTTCCCAGTTTTCTGAAATGTTGCTTCTCTGGTTTTTTATATGGGGAACCGGGTTGTCCTATGCAGGAACCGGTTCCTGAGTGCAATTTTTTGTGTTTTTCTTTTCTAACTTCAAACCTTCGTATCTTTTTACTCGTAACTCCGATTTGCGCATTCTTTATGTCGTTGGAAAGCTTGTGAAATGTGCTATCTCATGAGACGATTGATGTTGATTAATTGTAGGTTATTCATGTGTGTTTTCCCCTTGACATTTGTTGTCCATTTTATATGTGCGTGGATTGTTCACTTCCTCTTAGCTTATAATGCAATAACGCAATTCCGATTGCGGTGTTTGGTATCTCTAACTTGTGTGCTAGTGTGCAAGGCTTTTGGATGGTCACCGATCGATGCCTATCACTCGAGTGTTCCGCTTCATTTGCGGGATACGATTCTGTATCATCTGTATCGTGTCCTCGACTTAGAGACACGATCCTATTGCTTTATATCCGCTTGTTTGGTTTGCTTGTTCCTCTTGCAGGTGTATCGTGATTATGCTCGACGTGCGAGTCGACATTTGTGCGCTTTATGGCTAATCGGTGTGCTGACTATTTGCTTTTGCTTTGCTAGCTCGCTCGCGGGATTCTTAGTTTCTTCGCTTCGCTTCGCTTTAGTTTACGGATCATCATCCGTTTGGTATTGATCCCGTTTCATTTTACTTTTCTCGCACTTTATCGCTTTCTCGCATCATCCTTTAACATGAGAAGTAGGACCTAGACATGCATCTGGCCAAGTCCTCGAAAGAGGCTCTGTTTTTGTTGGTGTGTTTACATTTGTGCTTTGCGGCAGGGAGTCACGGTGTAATAAGTCCTATATGGCACTCCGTTAAGTCCTCATAGAAGGCATGCAGAAAGGGTTAGCAATCAACCCCCGCCTAGTCTCATCGAGTTTGTTCAGTATGCGCACGCTACGCGTTGCTCGCTTCTGAACCAGCACAAGATCTTGTTATCGAGTATGTCAGGAAAAGGGTTCATGCAGCCGGACCCCCGCCTTTCCTATAGCTCGCGTTGTTCGACGTTGATGCTCGGTGTACGCACGCACCGTTTTCCTTTACGATCCGTGACGGCTTGGTTGCTGAGAGGGGTCCGCCCTCTTGTCTATGGCCCGATCATTTTCGCGAGGTCTAATGCTTGGTTGACTTGGGTTGAGCTGCTCCCCTTGGCTATGGCGGGACCGCTTTTCTACCACTTGGTCAGTACCGTTGGTTTGTTTGCTTTACGAGCGGATGCTCGTTTGTGTGATATTCTTGTGTGCTTCCCCCTTTCCTCGTAGGTTGCTAGCTTAGTTTAAACTTGTACCCTTTGTATGATAACATTAGGTAGCAAGCTTCCCCCCTTTAACTTAGGTTTTCCTCATGCATTCTTTAAAACACAAACCACACTCTTTGATTTTCTTTTCTTAAGAGCTTGTTATTTCCGCTCCATTCCCAGCATAAGTCTCCAAAGGTCGAGCAGCGGAGTGTGAATGTAACTCGTTCACCTAAAAAACACAAAACAAACAGAAATTAGTTAGCCGAGCTACGGTAGCTCTGATTCTGCAAAACAGATACGTAGGCAGCGGGGTAGGGCCCGTGCGAGCACAATCCTTTCTTTTCCCTACATTCTGCATTCATTTTAGTCCAGATTAGCGTAGATTTGTTACACACCCATAGATTTAGACACAGGCGTGGATACCATCGAGTACGATGGGCGCGAGGGGTGCTAATACCTTCCCCTCGCGTAACCGACTCCCTTACCCTTTTCTCTGGTCGTGAGACCGTTGTTTTGTTCCGTGGTTTGCTGGCATTCCCTTCCTTTCCAGGATAAATATGTTAGTGGCGACTCTGTTAATTTTCGCGGTAGCGACAAATACCTTGTGGTTTAATCAACATTGAGTAATATGGTTCTTTTGTCTTCAATTTAATGGAAAATTTGTTCATGTATGTGATGAATAATGAAAGATCAGATTATCTTGATTTGATTACTTGCTACCTATGAAGCACATACGCAACACTTAAATCATGTTTGTTTCGGATATGTATTTCTGAAACCCATCAATGGGTGAATTTGAAAATACATCTCTGAAAACATCCTAAAAAAATGAAATATGGTACGTTCGGATACGCATCTCTAAATTCAAGGGATAAAACTGGAATTTTTCCAGAGGCCCTTAAGAAGATTAAGAGGTGTACGAAGAAATTCCCAAATATATACTATAGTTTAATAAGGGCTATTAGCAAATTCGTTATAGTCCTTATCTTTAGGCAATTTCTTTTTACACTCATATACCTTCTTACAAATCTGCGGTAAAATTCCTAAAATACCCCTATATTTCGAATGTGCATATCCGAATGCATATTTTTATTTAAAAAAAGTGATTTCGGATGTGCACATCCGAAGACACTTTTTAAAAAAAGTGTGTTCGGATATGCACATCCGAAGTAACCCAATTTTTGATCTTGGGATTGTTCGGATATTCATATCCGAAAAAACTCAATATTTATTAAAAAATTAAAATCAAGATATATACCATTTTAAATATATATACCAATTTAATCAAGATATATAATTAAATATATACCATTTTTATCAAGAAATATAATTAATTAAATATTTAACCGCACAATGTTATGACAAATTAATTTTATAATTTAAAAAAGGTAATTACTTTTATAACTTTAAAAAAAATTTTGACAAATAAATTATTATAAAATTAAAATTTTATTTAATTTTTTATTCCTTATTTATAATAATTTATATTTAAGTTATTCATTATTAATAATAACTCCCTTTAATTATATTATAACTATATTAAAAATAAATATTTTTATTTAAAAAAATAAAAAATTAGAATATTGAAATACTTCGGATATGCATATCTGGATAAACTAATATCCCAAATTTTCTTTGGGAATGGTTTTTTTTGGATATGCATCTCCGAAAAAGACCTGACATATTAAATCAACATTTAAATAAAAAAAATTAAAAAGGGTGATTTCGGAGATCCATATCCTAAATCTTTAAAATTAAAATATGGATGTCTTTGAAGATGTATCTCCAGAGAGTATTTTGGGGTTTTCAAATGTGTTTTTCACCTTATATGAGTGTACAAAAGAAATTGTCTATCTTTATGGGTTAAATTAGCTTAAGCCCAATTGTTTCATTTTGTTGTTTGTTGCCCAACTGATTCTTTGTTGGTCCATGGTCCATAAATAGGCCCAATAACTTTATTGTATCACGAAAAATATTATTCAATTTTTACTATGAATAAATAAACATAACATTCTTTTATAATCATTGTATTGAAAATAGGAGCATAACATTTGATTTCTCTTAGTATACATGAGATAAAATAAAATGGTTATTTCCATTTTCAATTGAAATAGCATTCAAATAAATAAATAGAGAAAAAATATTATGCTATATAAACTAGCTAAGGTTCATATATTTATGAGTCATTAAATACTCTACTAATATACTACATGGGACAGCTCAAAATTGTGGTTTTGATGCATTCCCACAAAAGTAGGCAACCTTAAAAGTTCATAGTTTTCTTGAAGAATGTGCAAAGTCAAGTTTACCTTAATCCCAAACAAATCGTGCCTTAAGAGTCTTTAGTATTAAATTTCATGGTCCCGTACGATAATGCATTGTCCCAAGCTAAAATCGGTAATAAAAATGAAGGAATCATGTGTAATGTAATACTAATAGTTGTGTTTAAATTACTAGAAAGGATGGACCAACTATGAAAATCAATGCACTAATGCAGCAAAGATGAGTGGACTACATAATTTACCGTAATCTTTTAATATATACGATATTAGTATTTTGAGTTAAACTTGTTCCCAGTTCACACCTTAATAAAATGGATATTTTGAAAATTCATTATAAATTTAATACATTAAGATCAATGATACACATTAGAACACAATAGAATGAGAGTTACACTATTATTTTTTTTAAAGCAAGAGATAAAAATATTATATATCAACGACAATCAAGTACAAAGGCACAAGACCAAAACTAAGAAAATTACAAACCGGTTGAAACTATAAGATAAGTAAAACAATGGGTTATTGTTAAACTCATAGAAATTACAATTGGAATGAGTAATTTTCCCAATGAACAACCACCTCCAAATGAGGGTCTTACAACTCCAAACCACGTCCCTCGAGTTCCAAGAAGCACTACAACACGCTGAGGCTTTAAAAGCGCTTTTTATGGGCTTTAAAAGCGCTTAAAAGCGCTGTGAAAGCCAGCGCTGACGTAGGTAACAAAAGCGCTTCAGAAAGCGCTCTGGTAGGCCCCCCCTATAAGAGCGCTTTTCTGGAAAAAGCGCTCTGGTAGGCCCCCCTATAAGAGCGCTTTTCTGGAAAAAGCGCTCTGGTAGGCCCCCCTATAAAAGCGCTTTCCTGGAAAAAGCGCTCTGGTAGCCCTCCCTATAAGAGCTTTTCCAAAAGCGCTTTCGTATGTTGCGTTTTTTTTTACTTTTTATGCTTTTTTATTATTCTTTGGCAGCGCTTTTACTAAGAAGCGCTTTTGTAGGTGGACCTTTAAGAGCGCTTTTTAAAAGCGCTGTCGTTGCTAAATGAGGTATTTTAATGTGCAGCCTGTAATTTAATCCTCCCAGTCGACCTGTAATATTTTCGACCTGTAATATGTTTTCAACCTGTAATATTTTCGACCTGTAATATATTTTCGACGATATAATTTCAGCCATCAGTAAGACAATATATATATATACTAATATAATACCATTATAATATCCAAAATTATATATATACATCATTACAACATCAATAATATTATAGTTCAAATCGACACAAATCCTACATGAAAAATTGCTTAATATAAAAGTGACACAAATCCTCTTTGATTTCTTCCAACTTAAGTCTCGGGTACCCAGCAGCACGGAATTCGTCGAGGTACTACAAAACAAAAACATAATATGAATGATATATTTAGTTAAATGTAATAAATTATACGAAATTATCTTAAGTTATAAATTCATACCGTGAGCGGAATCTCTAATTGATTCGCCTGAAGGATTTCTTTCATAAACCTCAAAACAAAGTATCCGCAATCTGAAATGTTTCGCTGTTGCGGACACTACATAGAAAAACAAATAAGATTTTATAGTTGTCTTGTTTTATCAAGTAGCATAAATATTATAAGCAAAATTGTGAAAAATAATGTACCTGCACTTTGATCCAAGTAATGTTGTTTGATTTAGTCCGGGATACCTGTGCGTCCCGTTGACTTCGGAACACTTGTATTGATCTAATTAACAAATATATAAAAGCATATGTTTAGATCAATCCCACAAATAAGTAAATATATAAATATACACGAATATTTAGAACGATCCCACTTACAAATCAACGATTTCCTTCATAGCCGGATAATTGGTCCAGTCACCATTTACCGAATTCAGATAATACACGACTTCTCTTATAGGGTTGATAGCAAGCAACAACCAGTGTGCTCTATAAATTAAAACAATAGGTTATATGAAACTTTTGCTATACACAAAAGAAACAGAGATTAGATGAACCAAGAATGAGAACTAACCCTACTGGTCGGGTATTATACGCCCAAAGATGCAGACTTTCTGAATTGCCGGTGGACATGAATCTATCGACTAAGAGCTGTCTAACTGATTCCGGTTCCGAATCAATTGCCATTCCGCTGCAATGAGCGGAAGACACGAAACGGAATCTGTTAGACAATACAGTCCCGCGCAACACTCTGTCATACAACAACCTTAAATAAAAACATAATAAACATTAGATTATTTTCATTGAAATGTGTAAATAAATTATATTGTGGGACTAATTAAATAATATATCGGATGAGTGAATATTACCGGATGTATGAGTGCATATTACCGACGCCTAGTTATTCATGCGTAAAAATCTCTTCCAAGTCATCAATTTCAATATGTGACTTGAATTCAATACCGAAGACACTTTCATCCATATTGATTTCACGTAAAGCACCATCCTTCAAATCGGACATATCAACCATTGTAGCGAGCGTCGTCCGGTATCGAGGCACAAAAGCACCGCCTTTTTTTGCCGCTATCTTCGGAGGACCAGTGGGTGGTACGCTACGAACTTGCTGCGTCACTTGTTGTGACTCCCGAGCGGATGCCTAAAAATCATATAAGTTAGGTAAAATATAAAATCATGCAGATTTAGATTCAGATTATATATTAACACTTTAAATGTACCTCTTTTAGTGATGCAACAGACTCCTCCTCCTGTAAAATCCCTTTACCCTTAATTGCGGGTTTTATAGGAGCAGTCTAAAATTAAAATGTAAAAAATAATTAATAAACGGTTTAGAATTGACATTCGAAAACTAAATGATTCATAATCGTTTTCAATATACCTCATCACTAATGGTAATGAGCTCCGAGGGCCATGCAACAAATGATCCTATTGCATCTCGCAGCAATGTCGTCTCTGAGACCATGTCAGGTACCGGTAGCATCGCATCATGATCTAATACAACATCCACCGATACTTTCAGGTGTCCATCCGGGAGCGGTCTATGGTGAAGTAAATCTCCCAAAGTGTTGTGCACTTTTCCCTTGCCATTGAATGCTTTTCTCCACCCACGGTAGTGATGATTAGAATTTAAGAATCTACGATGGCCGAGAAAGACATTCTTCTGACAAAGCTCCAATCGTGTCGTATCGGTTTCGTCTTCACAAACAGGACACGCCTTTTGACCTTTATTGCTGTACCCGGATAGATTTCCGTATGCTGGAAAATCATTAATTGTTCCAAACAACATCGCCCTCAAGTTGAAACTTTCCTTCCTATACCCATCGTAAACCTCCACACCGTTCTCCCACAAAAACTTTAAATCTTCGATTAAGGGTGCCAAGTATACGTCTATGTCATTCCCTGGTTGTTTAGGCCCAGAAATTAGCATAGATAACATCATGTACTTACGCTTCATACATAGCCACGGAGGTAGGTTATAAATCATAAGAATCACAGGCCATGTGCTATGCGAGATACTTTGAATACCATGCGGGTTCATTCCATCAGTAGACAATGACAACCGAAGGTTTCTTGCTTCTTTTCCAAATTCAGGATAATCAGTATCAACTTTCGACCATTGTGGTGAGTCTGCCGGATGTCGCAACTTTCCATCAATAATTCTTTCATCTGCATGCCAAGTCAAGTGTCTTGAATCGGTCTCACTACGATACATGCATCTAAATCTCGGAATTATAGAAAAATACCATAAGACTTTAGCAGGAGACAACTTTTTCTTATATCGAGGGGCACCACATTTAGGACACTCATTCAACGCTGCATACTCGTTTCGAAACAAAACGCAATCGTTTGGACATGCATGTATCTTATCATAGCTCATGCCAATAGAGGACAACATCTTTTTGGCCTCATACGTTCGATTGGGAAGAACATTATCATCTGGTAGCATATCTTTCATAAGGGCTAATAACTCTGTGAAACTTTTATCCGACCATCCATTGTCAGCCTTTAAGTTGTACAACTTTAACACCGCAGACAATCTTGTGAATTTTGTACAACCCTCATACAACGGTTTCTCTGCATCGCTTACCAACCTCTCAAACATTTTGGGACAATCCGCAAGATCTTCTTCAAGCGCTTCTGCAATCTCTTCGACTCGATCGCAATCGTATGTGTCTGTGCAATCGTCATTTGAAGCATACTTCCTATTACAACTCGACTCAGCATTCCCGTTACTTTTCTCACCATGCATTGTCCAACATGTATAACTTCTATCAATTCTAAACCGTAGTAAATGGGATGCCAACTTATTCCCGTCAACCTTACCCCCATAACAGCAACCCAGGCAAGGACACGGCATTCGAAGCGGGTCTTCGGAGTGCGCAACCGCAAACTCAACGAATTCCCATACCCCTTTCTCGTACTCTTTCGACAATCGGTTTGAATTCATCCATGTCTTATCCATGTCTTAATTAAGCTAAACAAATGCTTCTTGGTTTCTCTATCAGGTACTAAGGAATTATGTCAAGATAATAAATAGCTATCATCATAATAGAATACCTAATCAGAATACCTAATCAGAATACCCGATTTCTTAAAGAAGACATTACCTTATTTCAAGGTAATATAAGTCCACAAACCAAAAAACTGGTTGAGAGACACTAAATTGATATTAAATAGAACCATAAACAATAAACTATAAGCAGAAAATAACAAACTATAAGCAAGAAGAAAGGGATAGTAACCTGAGTTAGACTTTATGTGGGAGATGGGTAGGTTTGAATCGGCGTTGTACAAGTAGAAACCAGAGACTTCAAAGTAACTGTAAAATTAAACACACACACACGATGCAGTTAAATACAAATATCATAAAAGTGAAGGAACTATATGCAAACTGTAGCACAAACTACAATGATTAAGAATAGATTAATATTATTTTGACATACATTTTTATATTAGCAAAAGAATAACTAATTACCTTCAGAGAAATTCAGAAACTTCTGAAACCACACACCGTAAGCTAATCTGATGTCTCTAGTGATATTCTTTTAAAAAATCTTTAATATCCCCTGAAAAATAATCATAACCCAGATGTTATAGCAATTCTAGATACATAGTACCGCAAGGTAAATCAAAGTTTAACAACTACTTAGAAACCGGGGCAGCAACTACGCATGTCAAAACAACGTCGTGAAAACGACCACAAATCATAGTCGAGTCATACAGTTGGAGAAATCAAGGTGGAGCAATTATATCTCATGAGAAAACAACAATTTAGCATGTATTTTCATAACGGGGCAGCATTGATGTCTAACAAAATAAAGAGGAAAATACACTCAACTCCCTTTAGATTTAGCTAAATAACACAAACATCTTCTTTAACTTTCAAAATACAATAACCGTCCTCTATCGTGATATCGTGTTATTTAGAGAAATCGGAAGAATTAACTTATGTGAGTGATGGAGAGTTGAGCCTGTATCCAGAAGAAGAAGCAAGCAATAGAAGCATAGTGAAGGAACTGACTTACAATCAAAGGAGAGTGGGATTTGATTTGGATATAATGGCAAAGATATATCAGGCTATGATTATTTGTTGATAAGATATATTAGACTTGTCAAACATTGTACATGGTAAACTATACCATTATGATGAATCATAAGCCAAAGATACATAGAAAAAACTATTTGCTTGCTATCATACTTTTAGAGTAAACTATACCATTATCACTTCAGGATCAAATAAGATAGCAAGACAAAAACAAATTTCTACATTACAGAAATTATGAACAGAAGCAGAACCAGAAACTATTTGCTTGATATCATACTTTTAGAGTAAACTATACCATTATCTCTCATAAATGTTTCAAAGTATTCTCACAATTTGCTCTTAAAATAGTGGGAAGACTTTACCTGAACAGAAGCAGAACTGGACTTTGATTTTGACCAAGAAAAACCCTAAAATCCCACAAGACTTTGATTCTGAGAGAAGCAGCTAGAAGACGATGACGGAGGGACGGAGGAGGGGCTGAGACCACGGCGGAGGGAGTGAGAGCGAGGAAGCAGAGAGTATACGTGAGCGAGGAAGAAGAAGAAGATGTACGGAGGAGTTTTGGGTTTCTGAATAAAATAGCGTGTTTTAGTTTTATGAAAATTTTAAAAAGGGCTACCAGAGCGCTTTTCAGAAGCGCTTTCATATGCCCCTTTATACCAGCGCTTTATTACTAAAAGCGCTTTCGTACCCACCCCCTATAAGAGCACTTTCAAAAGCGCTTTCATACCCACCCCCTATAAGAGCGCTTTTAGAAAGCGCTTTCTTACCCACCCCCTATAAGAGCGCTTTTAGAAAGCGCTTTCATACCCACCCCCTATAAGAGCGCTTTTAGAAAGCGCTTTCATTACTCCCCCTATAAGAGCGCTTTTCTAGCGTGATTTTTAATTTTGTTTTTAGCCAAACCTACCAGAGCGCTTTTGGGTAAAAGCGCTTTCGTAGGTGTGCTGTTAAAAGCCAAATTTGGCGTAGTGAAGCATTGTTGAAGACTATATCATTCCTACGAAGCCAACCAAACGATTCCCTCCTTTCCTCTTTTGACTTTCTTAGTTCGGCAAAAAGAACTCCAATAACAAAATCCCTCCTTAAAATTCGAAAAACTTTGATAATTCATTCCTAACCAATCGGACAACTCCCTCCAAACAATACCAAAATTCCGACAAGATAAGAAAGAATGAAATAACGATTCATGACAATCACCACAAAAAAAACATTCTAAATTCGAGGAAGAATTAAGAATACCTTTACACAAAAGCGAGTCTTTCGTCGGGAGCTTATTGAGGAAGCACCTCCAACCAAACGCCTTAACTTTTAAAGGCGCATCCACCTTCCATAAAGCACTAAATGCCGATTGGAAGCGATTATCCGGGCCAAGAGGAATATGCTGCAAATTCAACCAATTATAGCAAGAAGAGACAACAAAAATCCCATCCACACAATGCTGCCACCTAACCGTGTCGGGCCTGTTGGGCCGCAAAACGGCATCGCCATCCAGCAGCATACATAGCCGAATCAAATCAGCATTCGGATTAATCATAGAGGCTGTCGGAATGCCAAAATCCCCCGAAAGCCACCTCCCCTCACTCCAACCACCCATGGCACCGATTGAAGCATCTTGCAAGACACTACAGGAGATCAAGTTGTCACATTAAAAAACACAAAATCCTCTAGTATATTCTATAGAATTAGGGCAACTAGCACAATCAGTATTACAAAAGTAATTAAATTGTAAATGACTTAGCGGTGAAAATACTTTTGCGATTCTGATTGAGCTAATTGTCCAAATATTAGAAATTTTCAATGAGTTTTGCGTCTTTTTAGGTGACAACTTGATCTCTTACAAGTCCATGAAACAACCTATTTTTTCTGGATCTTCAATGACAGCTGAATATTATTGCCACAACAATTTATGAAATTCAATGATTGACATATTTAGTGAAGGATCTGCGTCCTCAGTTTCACACTCCTACAGTAACATACTGTGATTGTCAATCAGCTAGGCATATTACATCCAATCTATTATTCTATAAAAGAAAATAAAATGAGTTGGATTCCTAATTTGTCTGAAAAAACTTTAACAACGTCTTCTTCATCTTCTTCCTATAACATTTCAATAACAATTGACTATTTTTCTCCTGAATTTGTAATCAAACTAGAACTCAACATTATTTATAGTATAGTTTAAAAAAGGGCTATTATTGAATTAGTTATAGTCTCTATCTTTATGGGTTAAATTGGGTTAAGCCCAATTGTTTCTATATGTAGCTTCGCTCTCGGGATTTTTGTAAGCGGGTTAGAATACCCCTAGTACTCTCTTAATGTTATTCCTTCTTATAAATTTTTTTGAAAGAGAAAATGACTATAGTATGATCAGAAAACTTAAAAATGACTAAAGTCTTATTGAGAATGTTTCAAGTTTTGATGCTCACAAATTAATGTTTTTAAAAGATTTTAAAAAAAGAAATTGACAAATTGCATGTATTCTTTGGTTTGCTCAGCTCTACAAAATCGACTATTGTATTAATATATTTGTAAATGATATACATAAGGCAACACATAAATCACCAGAAGCGGGTGGATAGTACCCATCGCCCAAAGTAGGGTCGCTAGTCGTTTATATGTTGTTATGTATGTCAATTTATCATAATGTGTGCCCATTTCTTAGTTATATGGCGTGTTTCCTGTATTACTCACCTATTTTTGAAAACGCTGGGAGTGACATTTCCCGTTCCATACACTGAGAGAGAGAGACAATCAAAATGGGTAGTCATGTTCTCTAGAGTAATAGGAGAAATATCTACCTATTTCTTAAGCTCTCGAGAGAGGAAAGTGTTGGTATTGTTTTTTTGGGTTCTAAGACTCTTGCCTAATAGGTTCCAATATTCTATCCATTCAAATAATAAGACTAATCCATTAAATTTCATACATATGCCAAGCAGTAACTCTCTTATGCTTTCTTAGAAGTGTCAGAAGTTGACACTTTTGTTCTTCTATCAGATCAGGGGCAAATATAATTGGCAACTTCTATCTTAAATCTTAGTAGGCATATTGCAAGTGAGGAGATAATTGATTTAGCTCCAACTCATGTATTTTTGTATGGATGACACACCGTCTTGGATCATATTAGATATGACTTCCAAAGTCTCATAGTTTTCACCTATTTAGTATGGGTACAGGTGGTCCAATCACAATACCTCCTTTCTCTAACTATTCCATGTCTAGCTCACCCAATTACTTCCCAAGTCGTCCTTATCCTCAATAAACTATTTATGAATAATTGAACCCCAACTAGAAATCAACAAGCAATTTGATGTTTTCTTCTGGATAGTTCAATACATTAAGAACATATAAAACCACTTGATTTACATTAACTTTCATGGCGAGTTCCCCCTTTTCAACATCAATTAAGGTTCTTTAAATTTCAAGGAATGGTCTTCCCAACAAAATAAGTGTGTCATCATCAGCATTAAAATTCATGATAGTAAAATCACCAAGGAACACAAGAGCAAATCGGAACACAAGAGTAAATTCATTATACTCTTATTCAGTTTTGCTTGGTTATGTGCTACTAAGGTATTTAATAATTATGTATGCAAGATTCAGGATCGGCGCTGATATCATTTAATTCAGAATCAAGAAGACGACAAGACTAAATCGGAAAGCAACTAGACCAGCATAGTTGTAAACTCGGTTTTTTGAGGCGAACTGACTCCTTGCTCTTTCTTTTTTTGATTTTTTTTTGATTTTTTTGCAAGAGTCGCCACCGACTTTTATTTTATCCAATTGTATTAGGAAAGGCATAAAAGAACAGAAAAATACCTTTTGACAGATTTTGGGTTCGGGGGGTTGGTTATACAAAGGGAAGGTTTTAAGCACCCTTTGTATCCATGGTTATCCATGGGCTCTTAGTTTTGCTTAGATCACTTTTGCTCTTGTTTGATTTTTAAAATAAGCTCGGCAAGACATTAAGCCTTGTGCCTACATACCTCCTCGGTGCAATGGAGAAGTCAGAACTAATGTAGTTCCGCTTAAAAGGAAAAACGGTTTAAAAAAAAACGAATAAACACTTTATCATCGTCGGAGAGAAATACTCGGCCATTGATCTTGAGCATGAGAACAAATGAGTTCTTTGCATCGCTAATGAAAGAAGGGCTCCAACTCGGATAAAATCAACGAGTATGCCACTAGCTCTCTCACGCAGAAAAGATCTCATTATATCAATCAATTTCAAAATCGTGGGGTATCGCAACTCACTACAACAATTAATCGTGTCTAAACTTTTGCAAAAAAGCCACTAAGGGCAAAAGACATTTTTAAGAAAGGTTTTAAAAAGAGGTTTTACAAACATAAGAAGATTTTGGAAAAAAGGGAGAAGATTTTGAAAATTTAAGAAGTGGGAGGAGATGAAAAGGCTATCCTAGTGCTTAAAATAAAAGTTTAAGGAGAGAATGATCTGACCAAAATAAGAAACCAACAGTTGACCGACGCATTACCACTTGGAGATCCAGATGAACTTATTATCTTTAGCACCACTTTGCATTTAAGCACATTAAAATTTTGATGAAAATCGGGCAGAGTAACGGCTGTTTTCGGATAAAATCCTTATCTCAATGCCTTAGAATTAACCATCAAGGATTTTCAAGGAAATACCTGCATACGCAAACAGACAACAATCCAATGCCAGACAGAACAACCACAGAGTAATAACAGAATAAGGGTCCAGAGGCACTAAGTCCATAAGTCCGAATCTCCAAAATGCTAGGGATAGTAACCAGTAGTCCAAGAGAGAACCTTAAGCGTTTTTTATTTAGATTTTTGTTGTTTATTAGTGTTTTAGCATAAAAGTAAAGTATGGTCCAAGTGGACAAAAAGAAGATGACGGAAACATGAACAATGCGTCCAAATGGACAAAGAAAAAATAGCGGAAGCATAAATAATATGTCCAAATGGACAAAGAGAAAATAGCGGAAACATAAATAATATGTCCAAATGGACAAAGAAAAAAATAGCAGAAATATAAATAATATGTCCAAATGGACAAAGAAAAAATAGCAGAAACATAAATAATATGTCCAAATGGACAAAGAAAAAATAGCAGAAACATAAATAATATGTCCAAATGGACAAAGAAAAAATAGCAGAAATATAAATAATATGTCCAAATGGACAAAGAAAAAATAACAGAAACATAAATAATATGTCCAAGTGGACAAAGAAAAAATGACAGAAACATAAATAATATGTCCAAATGGACAAAGAAAAAATGACAGAAACATAAATAATATGTCCAAATGGACAAAGAAAAAATGACAGAAACATAAATAATATGTCCAAATGGACAAAGAAAAAATGACAGAAACATAAATAATATGTCCAAATGGACAAAGAAAAAATGACAGAAACATAAATAATATGTCCAAATGGACAAAGAAAAAATGACAGAAACATAAATAATATGTCCAAATGGACAAAGAAAAAATAACAGAAACATAAATAATAAATAATAAAATAAAGCATGAAGCAAGAAATATAAAGAACAATATAATAAAATGCGGAAATTAAAGTTAATTGTTAGATGTTAAAGATAACCATCTTGAAACTTGTCAAGTATGTTATCAAAGTTAGTAATAAAGATTGATGGTGAGTGAAGGATGTTCTTGGATTTAAATTCAATGGATCTTTATCAGAAGCTTGATAAAATCATAGCGACTACACGATAAAATTTCATAAGTCTTAAATCAACCGCATACAATTCTCTTCCATGTTTGATCTTTTTTTATTCCAATTCAAGACAAAGAAAAAGATAAGAAATAATATCAAATAATATACAAAAATAAATATAAAACAAATTAAGCTTAATATTTTTTGTGATTTTCTTGGAATTGATTTTAAGTTAATTAACAAACTAATTAAACAAATAATTATACAAATAATTAAACTTAACAAGAAAAATATTATTTTATATGTCAAAAATTAGATTATAAAAAATATAAACCTAAATCTAAAAGGAAAATATTTTTGGAGTTTTTTTTTATTGGTTAAAAATAATTAAAAAAGCAATATTTACATAATTACTAATTAATTAAGCAATATAAATTAATTATGAAAAGAAATAAAATATTTTTATGTTAAAAATTAAATAAACATTTTATCAACTTAAAACTAAAATTAAAACATTTTTTTTTTTGAGAAATTGAAAATATGCATAAATATGGAGTTTTTAATTCATGAACTCCTAACACTACTACATATTAAAAATTACATTGTACTTACTCTATGATGTTCCAAGAGTGGAAAAGAGTGATTGAAATTGATTGAAAGTGGCTATTTGAATGAGCCTTGATTTTTACAAGTTTATTGAAACTTTTGGAAAATATAAAACTTATGCTATGGCTTTGGTGTTTGTTGTTGTTCTTCTCTTGTTCCTCCCTTTTTTTCCTCCTCTTGAATGAAGAAAATGAAGTTCTATTTATAGGCAAAGAGTTTGATCTTGGAAGCCTTGCAAGTGGAAATTGTCATGATTGATTTTGTGGAAAAAATATGATAATGGAATATTTTCAATGAGTGTATTTCTTAACCATGGTTAAAACACTCAAGTATTATTCTCTTCAATCTTGCAATAATATATTTAAGCATCTTGAATTGGTCTTGATTGGCAACCATAAGCATCTTTGATAATATCTTTGAATTATCTCACTTTAATTAAACTTTAAATGAATAAAATTTAATTAAAATGAAATAAAAATGTCATGAATCATGAATGGGTCGTGGATGCCCTTTAAACATATGATAATCAAGATTGAATCACAAAAGAATTGGCCTTTTTGAAAAAAAATCAAATTTTGGTCATTACTTGTTTCATGCATTTTTCCAAAAAAGGTCAACTTCATCAAGGCATATCTCCCTCAATTTTGATCCTATGAAAGTGTTCTTTAACTTTTTGGAAAGCCCAAGATGTCCTCTACAAGCCACTTTGGAAGCGTTTTTGCATTTGGAGAAGTTATCTTGATGATATGGGCTTTGACAAAAAACTGCTTTTTGTTGACTTTGAAAATGACCTGTAATGTTTTGGCTTATATCTCTTAGGCGGAAGCATTTCTTGACCTTGGTCCCAACATCAAAGTTGTAGAGAATTGAATTTCCTTGAGAATGAGCTTTGGTTGGAATTTTTCTGATAAATTATGAGAGAGTTATGGTCGGTCAAAGTTCAGTTGACTTTTAGGTAAAAAACTCCAATTTTGCAATTTTGAGTTTTGTCGATTTCTGAACTTTTCTTGATGAATTATGATCAACCATTGATCACATGATGAATCTTTTGACAAAATATGGATGTTGACCAAAAATTGCATTTTTGACTGTCTGTTGACTTTTTGGTCAAACTGGTCGTCTGTTGACTGTTTGAGCTGTTGACTGTGCGTCCGAGCGAATCGAAGTTTGAAAATTTGTCTGGTGGTACTTTGAGACGTATGAAGATCCATGAAATCCATTTGAGGTCTCAAAAACTCGTTCTCCTGGAAAAAAACAAAAACCCTAATTTGGCGCTTCTGGCGATCTTGAGAGTTGTCTACCTTAAACTGAGCCATCCTTGGACTTGAATATTGATTGAAGGAACCTTTGAATCTTGAGAGAATGTTGAACCTCTTGTGGGCCTCAAAACCCTGAATTCTTCAGCTTTCTCTTGATCATTCTCCTGTCTTTTTAACACACAAGCAACAAACTTTTTTTCTTTTTATTTTTTGTTAGTAAATAAAAATATGCATGATGATAAATGATAATGATAATGATCATGATACTTAGAAAAATGATGGGATCTCAGAGGTCAAAAATTGGGGTGCAACAATAGTTAGCCAAATAAAATCTAGAAGAAAAGAAAACACAAGTTTCTTCTAATAACAAAAGTGATCATGACAAACAAGACATGGTGATTACCCCAAGATAAACAATGGGAGACTAATGCAGGAGAACTAATGCTCGACATATTTCTTTAGGACTTCAACTTGCTAACCCTGTTACTTTTGAAATTTTTTTTTGAGATCTTGGTATCCGGCCTTGTGACCGACTAATCCAAGAGGACCAATCCCACCGTCCACTAGCGAAGACCCCGTTTAAATCCTGAGCAAAACTCTATATGGATTGGCCTAACCCAAGGGTTGTTAACACGTTCGCCAGACAAGCTAAAAGAGATATGTGGGAGCATTTGACTCAATTTTATGAGACAAGTTTTATCTGCAGACTAGTGGGAGTAACTGATGATCAGGTCAAATTGATGCTAATTGAATTTTTTCTAATCGGAAGGGCTAAAGATTGGTTGTAGTGTTTACCAAGTGGGACCATTCAAACATGGAAGGAGCTGGAAGGTAAGTTTCTAAACAGGTTTTTCACTACTAATCAGTATGTTGAAATAAGGGTGAGATTTTAAACTTTGTACAAGGTGGTGTTCAATCCTTATCTGATACTTGGGAGAGATTCAAGTTGTTAGTCAAAAGATTTCCAAATCACAATTTTACTAAATGTTTGAAAAGTCAAGCTAGAATTCTAATGGATGCCTCAATTGAAGGTATAATCAAAACAAATAATGAAGACAAAGTGAAAGAGTTGATAAAAAACGGGCCATGATGAATATCTCTCACAAAGTGAAAGAGGAGTCAACCCAAAGGGTGTGCTAGAACTGGATGCCAACAATGTTGTGTTAGCTGAACTAGAGGTCCTTAATAAATAGTTAGTTGGAGCCACTATTATGTGAAACTATGGGCTTGCAGGTTTAATCTGGAAATGATCAAATCTAAGCAAGACATGCCTACACATGTCATGGTTTTGATGATGACAACTTATGAAGATGCAAGATGAAGTTAATGACAATTTATAAAGATGTAACTTATATTTGATGAAATTAAGACATAAAGACAATCAAGTGCCAAAACTATTTCAAGCAATCAAAGATACACAAGATAGTTTGATTAAGCTCGTACTCTAAATAAAGTCGGAGAATTAGGGTTTTATGATCATTGTGATAATCTATGTTGATGGCGTCCAACTTGAAGATATATCAAGCCTCGTCTCCAAGAAGATTCAAGTGAAGTGCTTATATGATTACGACATGTGTTTTGAACTGTCCAATCGTTTAGAGCATATTTCCAATCGATTGGATAAGAGAAAAATGAGTCTATAATCTATTATGACAGCTTCTTACTGAAGGGTAATGACTCACTTTAAAATCTTTCCAAAGTGGGAAAAATAATTTATTATTTAGGCCATCCAATCGATTGGAATAAGGACCCAATCAATTGGACAAATATTTTTGCCCATGGATCATTTTATTTTTTGAATCAACCTTTGGCTTATAAATAGAGGCTTCTCCACTCATTCTTTCACATCCAGAAATGTGAGATTTCTCACCTTCCTCACTCTCTATCTCTAAAATATTATCTCTTTCTCTCACATAAATTTGGCCATAGTGCTTTTAGAAAGGTTCTTGTGTTTAAGTAAGGAAATTGTTTTGGAAAGGGTAATATTATAAATTCAAGAGTTATTTTTCATCTTGAGTGATTCTCTCTTCCTTAGAAAATGTTTGTTTGGGTTTATAGCTAAACTTGTTAAAAGCTTTGTTTAGGGGATTTAGTAGTAAGTCACTTATTAGTTTGTGAGTTGAGCCACTTAAGGAAAAGCTCTCATTATCGGTTTTTTAAGATAATTGATGAAAAATATTCTCATCAGCTCTTGAGCTCAAACTGGTATAAAAGCTCAGATGGTTCAAGATAAGTCTCTATAAAATCTCGGTCTAGTTCATGATTATCCTGTGTAAAACCTCAGATCAGATAATGGCCAACCTGTATAAAACCTTGATTCAGATCGGAGGATATCAAGTTCAAAACTCCACAGTAATTTGAGACGGGCCCATTTAAATTATCGTTTTAGCTCGGGAACTAACCACTCATAGCTTTTTTTCCTATTTAGAAAGTGGTTTAACTGTTTCATTCCATAATTCGTTGTTTGGTTGAAAGTTAACTTAAAATTGCATTTTTTTTCTTATGTAAGGGGGCTCATGAGCCTAACCTGCTAAAAGATCATAAGCATCATTGAATACTCACAAGTTCAGTTTTTGGGGATAGGAGTACGCCACTTCATTTAGAACAAACCACTATAAATATCAAGTGTCATCTCTTTTCCCTTATATCTTTATTTTCTGGGTATTTTATTTACTCTGATTATCCGATGCTATATTCAAACATTTTCTCAAAAACATTTTTAAACTCTGATTTGGAAAAACAATTTTGTTTTAAACCAACGTTTTTCAAACCTCCGTAATCCAACACCCCCTCTTGTGTGTGGAGTCAAATGTGCAACAAGTGGCATCAGAGGCTAACTCATGTTTAAATGTATACATGCTATGTGAATATTATGTTGTGGAATTATTTACGATGATTATGATGTTGACATGATGTGATAGTTGTTGTTTGTGATGACGATTAATGATGTGCATGTGTAACTGGTTAATACATGCTATGTGATATTGATTATATGAATAATGATGTAATTTGAATAATCGTGGTTGCAATTATATTATGAAGTTGTCTTGCATCATGCATTCATAGCATATTTGGACGATGATCCGTTATTTTGGAAGGTGTTCCGCTTATGAAGAACCACAATCCAATTGTGTGTGTTTATGATGTGCTCCAGTTCTAAGAGAGAATCGATCCTATGGTGGGGATCTTTGGAAGTTGATGACCAAGTGTTCATTAAAAAGTTTAGTACCATTTGCATTGAGTCAGTTGTGTATTAACATTCTATGTGACATTGCATAAAATTGTCGATGAGTTATGAATGATGATAATTGTGAACTATATGAATTAAATGATGCTTTGATGATGAGTGTTGATTAAGTGATTTGTTGATATTGTGAAATAAATGGTGTGAGTATAATACTTGGTAAATGATGATATATGGATTTCCTGATGATGTTGTTTGTAACTACTACATATTTTTCCTTATATCTTTCATAATAAATTGTGATTACTCACCCATTATGTTTGAATGTTGGCTCCATGTGGATAACGCGCATGTGACTAAGAGTAGTTCGTAGAGGTTTCGAAGATAGCTTCGGAGTGTTTATTTAGTTTCGTTATGTTAGTGGTGTCTTTCTCTGATATGTAACATCGGGTTAGGAACGCTCTGTTTTGCGAACAATTATGTTCTTTATGATGTTGGTATACCTTATGACGTTCTTGGATTGTTAAATTGGTTTTAATAATTGGCGAGACCAATGTATGAATTTTTTTAGAAGTTAATTATGATGGCATGACGTTGATTCTGTCTTGAAGTTTAAATGAACGTGTTTAATTATTATCAAATGTGTATTTTAATTGATGTAACCCGTGTTACGGAGCATGATTGTTATTGTGATGTTTTCTAAGAAGCGTGACACCCTTGTGTGGTGATTTTTATTTAATTTATTTTTGTAAATTAGATGCGAAATAATTGTGAGCTTAGAAGGGTGTTACATAAGAAACCAAATGGAATGCGAATATAGTGATGAGAACACAATATAATATTTTCTCAATCAATCGTTTTATTGTGATCACAACGGTAATCTATTTCCAACGGTTATCAAACATTTGGTGCGCACGTTGATATTTCATATTTTCCTTTTGACTTTGTTGATATGAAAAAGCCAATTACAATTCTAAGAACTTTAATCTAATCAACAAATAAATTTCAAGTTTGACACAAAGGATTTTTCTATACGTATCAATGCACAATCAATGAATTTAACAATTAGTGATTAAAAGTAAAATAGAGAAGTATATATATATATATATATATATATATATATATATATAGAGAGAGAGAGAGAGAGAGAGAGAGAGAGAGGACACGAGAATCTGTTTAGACAGTTCGGCAATCGTCCTCGTTGTGGCTACGTCTACCCTAAATTCTAAAGGAATTGAGATAATCAATCGTACTATGTAAATTCTATTTTACAAGATAAATGCAGCAATCTAACTCTACAAACCTTATGTTTGATGTTAATCCTAGCAATTATTTTCCCTTTATCTGAGTTTGATCAAGTCTCCCAAAAATACCAATATGATTCACTGTCTCGCGCTACTCCTTTGAAATAAACCATCGTTCTTCAAAGCTTTCACTCGGTTGAATCCAAATTGAAAATTATTGTCACCCAAGATTTCCAATCGATTCACCGTCTCATGCTACTCCTTTGCAAGAACCTCTTATTCTTCAAAGCTTTCACTCTGTCGAATCCGAATTGCAAAAATCTTGTCAAAACCCCCAAATCAACACCATGATCTTGGAGGATAAATCCTCACAGTTTTTCCAATGAAACCCCCAAATATTCTCAACCCAATCCGTTACACAAACCCAAATTGGACATTATCAAACCAAATCTAGATTGGTACTTAAACAAAAAATGATTATGTGAAGTTTGTTTGGGTGTATGCATAGATTGTGGGGTTGAAGATGAAGAACAATCTTTGTATATGTTTATAGTTTCATTGATTTGAAAAGATGCATGGATGAGGTATTTATATGTGTGCAAGTTTGAGGCAAAAGGAAACAAGACGTTTAGAAACATTTATGCAGAATTCAAGTTTATAACAGCATGTGTCGACACATACGAGTCATGTGTCGACACATACGAGTCATGTGTCGACACATACGAGTCATGTGTCGACTCAAGTTGATGCATGTGTCAACCTATATCAGGTCATGTGATGACACATAAGAAACAAAATCTATAGGATTTATAAATGGGTTGAATGTGTCGACACGTAGAAGACAAATGGCTTCTACGTGTCGACCTGAAGACACCGATGTGTTGACACATCCAAACAGAGGCTACACCCTTTAATAATGCAGTACATGTGTCAACTCATAGCTCGTATGTATCGATACATAGATTGGTTTTTCAAAAAAAATCATAATTTTGATGCATGAAAACCTGTTTTTGTTGTTTAAAATATTTTTCTAAACTTTTCTAAATGCATTTTAAGTTCCCTAATGTAAAGGTGTAGATAATAACTCGGAGATATCGTCCAATATACATAAATGTTAAAGTTATCCTAATTTTAACATCAAGCAAAACATCTAACGGGAAAGTGCACTCGTAAATTATTTTATTTTAATTTAATTTTAATTTCGTGTATCAGAGAGGGGTCTTAATGCATTGATTTTGTAATATGTTCATTTATCATACAAGTTATATCCAGAGGCGTGTCTGCTAGTTCGGAGAGGGGAATAGTGGCTTGTCCCAAGCTCTGAGAAGGGGCTTAGAGCTCAGATAGGTGGCTTATAGGTTCTAAGAAGGGGCTTAGAGCTCAGAGAGGTGGCTTATGGGTTCAGAGAAGGGACTCGATTCTTGAGAGAACTAAATGTTGAAATGGTACCACATGCATATGCATCGAGTTGCATAGTTGAGTTGCATTACATAAATGAGTTGTATGCATTTTATTTGTGGTGTGTGATTGTTGATTTGGGTGTGAGAATGTACTGTGTAATATTGTAAGAGAGTTTTCTATGAAATGTGTATGTGTTAATATCCTACTTTGCAGTACAAGCATGTCATTATTGAATGTGATTGTTCACCCCTTCTGTTTGAATGTTACCTTTATAAGAGCGTGCAGATACTCAAGAGTAGCATTGGCTGAAGTAAGTGGAAGATAGCTCTTGAAGTGACTTCCATTAGTTTGTCGTTTAATTAGTAGGATCTTGCTCTGATCATGTAACATCGGGCTAGGAACGCTCGTTTCTTATTTTCTTAGCTTTGTTTTGTTGAACTTTTATGATTTTATTTTGTTGAGATCTCAAAGTGTTGAGAGTTGGAAGATATAACTCCTTTTGTTTACGTTAATAAAAACGGAAGTGGAGTTTATAGGACTAAATGCTATGAGTGCTATGCTTTTTTTATTGTTTTAATATTGATTCCGCTGCGAAAATATTAGATGAGTTGGATGTCGAGTATATATTCCAAGTACAAATCAAATGAGTTAGATGCCATGTAAATTAACATCCTAATCGTAAACGTATGCATTAAAATATTTTTGTGTAACCTGTGTTACAAAGCAGGTCATGTTTGTTGTGTGTGACACCTTAAGTGGTTTTGTTTATTTAATTAAATTCTTTGATAATTATGTGCGTGGTTTAATGTGTTACAGAAGCGTTACTCAAATGGTAGAGCATGTAAGCTTCCTAACTTAGCTTCTCGGGATTATCGAAAGTTCTACAATGAGTAAGCATAGCTAAAAATATCTTTGTTTTAGGGTTATATGTAGTTATTATATTCATATATTAAATAGGTCATGGCGTTTTATGTAAGTCTACTCAAGCTTTAATATTGACAACTCTTTAATCTTAATATCTGTTTTAGATTTTCTACCTAAAACTTTTTTTAATGGTATGACTTGACATTCAAAAGGTGCTTAAACATATGTTTAGGTTCAATATCCGCAAGTACTATAGTATGATCAGTGTGGAGTCTTGTTGATTTATAACTTTTTGAACTCAATGCTTTGTATATATTAATAAACTGAGATATAGGCTATTAAGTAATGCAATGATCTCACAGTGTTGAGACCCGATATAAGATACGAATGAAAGCTGCAGGTGGTAATATTAATAGCTGAGAAGAGGAGCATATTACTTACCTAAGGTTGTGCATGATAGATATGTAATGACGAAATCTACCTTTAGAAAGTTTTCTCACTTTTAACATTGAAATCTCCATTTTAATTTCAGTCATTTATTTTCTATTATTTACTTTCATGCATCAAAAAAATATAAAACTCTTCTCTACTTGAAATCTTAAAAATTGTTGAATGGTCTTTGAAACCACCAATATTTGTGGATACGATAATTACAAAATTACTTTTGTATTATATTAGAATGTCATCTAGATTTTGATCTTGCTTATAGTGTTTTATCATATAAGTTTAGGTATGTGATGTATCTAGTTCATTAACTATTATTATATGTCCTGATTAAGATTGTAATTACTATAAACTTGAATTAATCAATCATTGTTATATCTCTATTTTAAGTTACACCCAAAATTGTATTATGATCAATATTGAATTGGTTGTTAAGGTAACTTTGTTTTTCTTAGTTAGTTTCAATTCTGAACCATACATGTTGCCAAAACAATGAAACATATAATTCTTGAATTCATCCGCTATATTTTTGCTTCTGCTTGCCACATTTACCTTTGTTAATTAAACTCTGATTTTATGCAAGAAAAAGTTTTTGAAAATGGTTTAAGGGTATTGATTTACTCAACCTCCCATCTAGACCATTTAATCTCCATATTTTCACCCAACAAGATCTACATTTGTTTTCACGGGTGTCTGAAGTCTATCGTTCCATGGAGACGTAGAGAATGTTTTAATAGTCGATGTAGGTTGGATCTGATTCTTAAGGTTTGATGAAGATGTCGTGAGCCCCTTTTCAGATTGCGGTTTCTTTTCACAATTTCACTAGCCACAGATCATGGGCAGTTGGAATTATTAGTCGTTCTTTTTCCCGAGTTTTCCGGTATGACGTTTGAGTAAGTGGTTGAACATTATCTTGTGTTTCCATAGCCAGTGTCAATGTTCCTTTTGGTTTGGAATTGTTTACTTGATATTAAACTTAGTTATATCCAGATAGCTTCAAGAATAAGGGTCCTATGTAGTTCGTCATTGTGTGTGGTTTGGGAGTGATACCTATAAACACTCTGACACTCAAGTCAGTGACTATCAAATGTGAAAGGTATAAATGCTAGAAATTTGTGTGTGTCTTGATTTGACATCTATGATCCTTTATATTTGAATAATCTACGATTTTCGGAGGCCTAGAGTCTTAGGTCGAATAATCGTCGTTCAAATTAAAAGTATAATTTATTTTGTCATCTGATGATCTTTCTTCAATTATTTGCTCGGATCGGATCGAGTGTTTTTATAAGGTGGGTCTATACTTGTTCACGAGTCTAAAAAAGAATTAGTTGATATACACGTGTGAGAAAGGTATTTCTTCTTGTGATGTCATTAGCCTGACCTCATTAAGATATTACTACCATGAACTCTTTTTTCGAAGAAGGTGCAAACCTAAGCTTACCTTAATCCCAAAAAATCGTGCCTTAAGAGTCTATTGTTGTGACTTTTCAATTTCATGGTCCCATAGAATAATGCATTGTGCAAGCCATAGCTTATATCCCTATAATTTATTCTTTCAATAGAATAAAAAAGAGGGAAGCATGTAATAATAGTTGCGAATTAGAAAGAAAGGGACCAACTAGAGTGGAAAAAATCAATAGAACAAAAAGGATTGGACCACTAACTTGGTGTAGTCTTTTAATACAAGCACGTATTTATACAAACTATAAAGATGGAAGTTTTTTGTTGTAATCATGGACCACAAGGCACATGCTCGGTTGTCATAACAAGAAGGTAACATATTTCTTAGTTTATGGCTGTTTTTGTGCATCATGACATACCTTTTATTCGGGATTACATGTTTGATAACTTAGTTTATTATATATATTCTACAAAACTAACCATTGTATTTAAAGTTAATTTATATCATACATATAGTATCTCAATAATATTATTTTTTAAGTGACAAGCATTAAGATTAATACTTAAGTGTTTTTATTAAACAATATTGTTCCATACAGAAACAATAATTGTGATTGGTTTGTGATGTTGGACTTTTTATATGGTGGTGTGGATCTCCGGCGTGGAAATGTGGGAAAGGACCTATAAGATTATTAATCTAATGTCTAAATCAATTACAGAATTTAAAATGAGTAAAGTATAAGTCTGAAAAGAGAGTGTGTATCTTATGTCTTACATATGTCAGTTATATATGATGGACAATTTTAATGGGCTTTAAATTTTGATGAATAATTCTAAGGTATTAGGAAATCTTGTGATAAACACTGATGATGTGAGTCAAGAGAAGTAACGGGGGTAATACTTGACTGTGGGCTTAATTATAGCAAAGTTACCCCCCCAACAACATAAAAGTCGGTTACAGTCAAGTTAAGACATCTTGGACAAAACTTGTTGAATCTCAACCTTCTTACTAATTCAATCAAAAGATGCTTAGTGAAATAACTAAAACTCATGGATAAGTCAATTTATAGAAATTTATATCATTAGTGGGTGGACAAAATAGTTCATTTGTCAACAGGTTATAAGATGTTGGAACAAAATTGATGTATACCATATCCCTTGAGTCTTGATGATAGCAAAGTATTCGAAGAACAATTGAATAGTCTAATGTGTGTTCAAGTTTACAAGTACGAAGATCAATATACTAATTGAAAGTAAATTCTGAAATGCACTAAACATTGGAAGATGAGTTGTTAGGAGGCGGATTTTGAAGAATCAACTTCTAATCAAGATGATCAGAATTTGATGTCTCTAGACTCTGAATAATCCAGCTTCTAAATAGTCAAAGTCTGAAAGTTTCAGAACCCAAGACTAAGTGACTCTAAAGGATCAGAACCTGAACTCAGTCAAAGCTCAAAAATCGAGGAAGTCTTGACACATCGCTATCAGACTCTGAGGTCAATTAGTCATGTTCTGGTCACGTGATAATTCAGCTGAAAGTTACAGAAGCCTGAACGTTTGCAACTGATAATTCCTTTTTTAACAAAGGAAGTTCAAATAATCTTGCAACGACATTATCCATTTGAGGAAGAGTTGCAACTGATATATTGATGTCTCTCTACAACGACTCTCTTGTGCTTGAAGTTTTCTCCAACGAATCTTTCATAGAACTCTATAAAAAGAGCTGAAGATTTGGAGATAAACAAAACATTGCGCCTTGACAAGAAAAAAAAGAAGTTACTCTGTCAAAATAAAGAGCACACGCTAACTTAGAACTTCTTACCATTGTAGATTCTTATATGTTCTAAGTCTTAGAGTTTTCTGTGTTGTAATTTGTGTACACATCTGGTTGTATATTAAGTGTAATTGTCATTCTATCACTATCATTTATCTGTTAGATAGATTGTTACAAGTCTCTTGCCTATGTGCTTGAGCAGTGAAGTCTCTTGCTTGTGTGCTGGAGCTTTTGTGAAGTCTCTTAGTTGTGTGCTTGAGAATTTGTAAAGTCTCTTTCCTGTGTACTTGAGAATTTGTAAAATTCTCTTGCTTGTATGCTTAAGTAATTATAAGTGTCTTGCTTGTGTGCTTGAGCATTGAAGTCCTTTACTTGTGTGTTTGAGCATTGGAATTCTCTTGCGTGTGTGCTTAAGCAACTTGTAATCAGATTTGGTTATATTGAAAATCTATTGGAAGTGCAAGGGGACTAGACTACTCTTAATTTGTAGAAGGATCCAGGATAAATTGCTTGTGTGTTGTCTTGATTTATTCGTTACTTGTATTCAATATTTTTTGTTGTTATCAGATTCTGAACCAGGATCTGATAACAGATCGTAAGAAGGAAAAGAAGAAAAATTCAACACAATTTAACCTCCCCTTCTTGTGCTTTTTTTCACCTTCAGTTGGCATCAGAGCACGGTTTGTGTATCAACACTTTATAGTGGTACTGAAAAGATCTTGAGAGAAAAAAATTATGCCTTAAACTTAAGTTATTAGCATTTATAAGTCTAGTACATCTGAGAATAACAAATATGTTTCATAACCTCCAACATTCAGTGGAAATTCTACTGAATTTGAGTGGTTGATAAGCAAGGCGTTTACTCACATCATAGATATTGATGATAAGTTATGGGATATTCTAGAAGATGGTATTGACTTTTTTGTTGATGGAGTAGGTATGGTGGCTGATAGAAGGAGCTTCACTTATGATTATAAAAATGAATATAAAAAGCATCACAGAGTCCTAGGAATCTTGATAGATGTTCTACCTCACTCTGAGTATCTCAAGATTCTAGACAAATCTACTGCCAAAACTATCTTCAAATATTTTTGTACTCCCTATGAAGGGAATCACCAAGTTAAAAAAGCTAAAATAAATCTTTTGGTTCAACAATACATTCTATTGAAAATGAGGGAGGATGAAGATGTTGAAACTATGTTCTCTAGGTTTCAAGTTCTTGTATGTGGTGTTCAAGTGTTGAGCAAAAGTTATACTACAACTGATCATGTCAATATGATTCTTAGGATTCTTCTGGCCAAGTATAGACCTAAGGTAACAGCTATTCAAAAAACTAGAGACTTAAACAACAAAGGTCTAGAAACCTTGATTAGCGATCTCTAGAGTCATGAGATGGAGCTGATCGGAGATAAACCTGTTCATAATTCAAAGTCTCTTGCTATGAAGTTGATTGATCATAATGCTAAATCTTCACTGATGAGTAGATCTGAGGAACCTACTGATGGAGAAGGTACTAAAGAAGAATCAGAAGATGAAGAAATGGAATTTCTAATCAAAAGATTTCAATATTTGGCTAATAAGAAAAACAGAAGGTTCTCAAGCAGAGGTAATTACTTTAGAGGAACGAGCTCCAGAATCAACAAAGGTGATCAGAAAGGATGCTTCAACTGCAAGAAGCATGGCCACTTTATTGCTAAATGTCCAGAGTTGTAGAAGGACTAGCCAAAGAAAGGAATCTTTTAGAAGAACGGCTTCAAAAACAAGGTCAAGAAAAGTTTCATGGCAACATGGGATGAACTTAATAAAGAAGAAGAATCTGACAAAGATGAGGAAGAAGTCAATCTGGCTCTGGTGGCTTCACCATCTTCAGGCACGGAATCTGACCCAGGTTCTAGCTCATACTCTAAAGAAGAAACGGAGGTACTTTCTAAACTATCTCGCTCTAATTTAATTGTTCACATTCAATGTATTACGAGATGTTATCAAGAAAAATAATCAGTTAAAAATTTTAAAAAGAGACTATGATCTCTTGAAAGTTGATATAGAGTCTTCCAAAGAGAAGATTATCAAACTAGAAAGAGATCGTATTGCTCTATTAAAAGAAATGTCTGATAAACCACTCAATGAGTATGATATGGCACTTTAAGAGTTTGTCATTTCTAGATTTAATAAAGCTAAAATTGATTCTAAAGATCTATGGTATAAGTAGAAGCAAGGGACAGAGTTTTGGCTGCTCTGAACAATCTATTGATTCAGAATCTGGTATTCGGATAAAATCTGCATATTCCCTCTCTCTTAGTTCTGCTCAGAAAGGATATTCGTCTGACTTTGTGCCTTATGATGTCAAAATAGAAGTTTTGAATCAGTCAGAACTGGAGACTATGGAATCTGAAGTTTTGGGAGAATCAAAACCACTGATATCAAATTCTATGGTTCCTGAGAAACCAAAACCCATGATTCTAGAGTCTAAGTTATTGGTGGGTTCAGAATCAAAAACTAAATTTTTTTTCAAGACCCCAATTCTCCAAAATAAAAGTCTTGAATGATTCAAAATCTCAGTACTCAAGAGCTAGAGTACAAGGTCGGAAGAGACCTTTCATAACTAATCCCAAAGGACCCATCAAATTATAGGTACCTAAATATGAAATTGTTTTTGTTGTAGATATGATCAAAGGGGGGAGAAAACAGCAATCTTGGTACCTGGACAGTGGTTTTTCTCTACATATAACGTGAGAAAAGCATATGTTCCAAACCCTCAGGAAATGTGGGATTTGTAGGAAACTAAAAAGGCAAGATCATTGGCATGGGTACTATTGGTAACCCCTCTATGTCTATCAATAACTTTTGGATTTTAGATGGACTAAAACATAACCTATTAAGCATAAGTCAATTTTGTGATAGTGATCATGAAGTAGTGTTTAATAAGAACGTGTCTATAGTTGTTAATGTTTCTGACAAGTCCATAGTGTTAAAAAGTAAGAGGAAGGAAAATTTTTATAAAATCCATTTTTATGAGTTGGTTGATCAGAATGTGCTTTTCCTTTTATCAATGAGTGATGAAAAATGGATCTGGCACAGAAGGTTAGGTCATGCTAACTGGAGATTAATTTATAAGTTTAGCAAGTTAAAACTTATTAATGGTTTGCCAGGCCCTAATTATCACTCAGATGCTCTTTGTGGAGCATGTCAAGTAGGAAAAATTGTTAAAACCTCTTTTAAACCTAAGAACATTGTCGCTACCTCCAGACCTTTAAAGCTGCCTCACATTGTTTTGTTTGGTCCTATTGGTACAGCATCAATCAATAGGAAGAAATATGGACTAGTCATAGTTAATGACTACAGTATATGGAATTGGGTTAAATTCCTTATATACAAATATGATCCATATGATGAGACTTCACGTCCCTCGGGTAAGGATTTAGACCTCTCGAGCAGGACTTTTATCAATCCCTCTAACAAGACTTTAAGTTAAATCTATTGCGCTAGACTTTGGTCGCGCCTCTTGGGCAAGACTTATATGTCAGATCTCGTTCAAGGAAACTCCAAGTCTATCAGGCATGGAGTTTAGATAAGAATGTTTGATGTGAACTATTAGTCCCTCAGGAGAGGTTATACTGAGTCTAGATTATGAGAATTCAAGTCCCTTAAGTGAGGCGTTGAACCTCTTGAGTGAAATTTTTATCAAGCCCTCAGACAAGACTTTTAGTTAAGTCTCTTGGGCTAGACTTCAGTCATGTCCCTTGGGAGAGACTTTAAAATGGGATGTTCCTTGGTGGATAGTACATTCATATTTCCCTTAAAGGCAGCAAGGAAATCCAGCATTCACGTATCACCTCAAGAGGCGGCAAGGATTTTCCTGTGGAAGTTTGACATTCATATATTGTATTAAAAGGAAACAATGATCTTTCTATGAAAGTCCAACATTCATATATTGCCTTAAGAAGTGGCAAGGATCTTCTTGTGGAATTCCAACATTCATATATTTCCTTAAGAGACGTCAAGAATCTTCTTGTGGAAGTCCAATATTCATATATTGCTTTAAGAGGCCCAAGGATCTTCTTGTGGAAGTCTATCATTCATATATTAACTTAAGAGGTGGCAAGAATCTTCATGTGGAAGTTCAACATTCATATATTTCCTTAAGAGGCGGCAAGGATCTTCCTATGAAAGTTTATCATTCATATATTTCCCTAAGAGGTGGCAAGTATCTTCCTATGGAAGTCTAACATTTGTATATTGTCATAAGATGCGGCAAAGATATTCTTGTGAAAGTTCAACATTCATATATTGCCTTAAAAGAGGACAAGGATCCTCACATAAAAGTCCAACAAACATAATATCATTAAAAAGGTCTTCCTTGTTCATAAAAATTCAAAGATTCATACCTATTTGAGTGTATATGCTCCCTAAAAATTACAAATAATCTAACTATAATAATATTTAAGATAGAAAGTATTATAAGCTCTAGGTAGAAGTTGTCCATCTAATACTTGCAACTCATATGCCCCGTGGGGAGCTTCTGGGATATGTGATATGGTCCTTACTAGTTGAGTTGTATCTTTCCATGCTATGTAGTCAAAACCATTATCTTTAAGACTAAGTCGCCTTCTTGCATCTCCCTCGGCATGACTTTGGAGTTGTACCTTCTAGTGGCTCTATAATTGGCGGGAAATTCTCAAATGTGGGTGACTTATCTCAATTCATCGACCAAGTCCATAACACATTCCAATCCTGCCTTGTTTACCTCCTAATCAAATTAGGAGTTTCGCCATGAGGGCGTGTCAATCTCTACGGGAAGCATATCGTTTACTCTTTATACCAAGGTAAATGGATTTTCTTTGGTAGTAAAGTGAGGGTGGTGTGATATGAACATAATAATTCATGGAGCAATTTCGCCCATAAGCCTTTGGCATCATTGAGCTTCTTTTTTAGCCCCTTTAGAATCACCTTAGTCGTTGATTCAATTTTTCCATTAGCTTGTGGGAGGAAATACATATGAACTTTGTTTGCTCTCCTAATTCTCGATAAAATTCGGTGACAATTGCGCTAGCGAAATGGGTTTCATTATCGAAGACAGTGGCTCCGAGATGCCAAAAACTGCACATGTTTTTCTTCCAGTAGAAATGACGAACTCTTCCAACTGTGATTTTGGCGACAACTTCTGCCTTTATCCACTTTGTGAAGTAATCTACTCCCACAATCAAGAACTTTAGCTGGCCCGACACCAGGGGGAACGAGACCAAGATTTCCATACCTCATTGATAGAGAGGCCAAGGAAACGTCATTGAATGAAGAAGTTCAGCCAGAGCATGATGAAGGTCAATATGTCTCTGACACTAGTTGCACGTCCTAACAAAGGCGGTGTTATCCTTCAGTAGGATAGGCCAATATTATCTCTCCCTAAGAAACTTATAGGAGAGGGCCCTACCACCAATATGGTTGTCGCATGCCCCTTTACGAACCTCGACAAGCACTAGGGTGGTTTCATGCTCCCCCAGACATCACAACACTAGGGAGTTTTTTCCCATCTTGTAACGTTTTCAAGCGAGAAGGGTGTACTTCGCGATCGTTTTTCAAATTGCTTCCCCTTCATCTTTTAAGATTTCATCCTCTTACAAGTATTATAGTATGGGTGACATTAAACTCGACTCAAAGGTGACATCCAAGGAGAAAGCTTTGCTTGCCTCAATGTTAGGGATAACGAGAGTCTTCTAGATCATTGTCCTATTAAACCATGTCGTTTTTGAACTAGTGAGATTGGATAGGAGGTCTGCTCTAAAGTTTTATTCACGGGGGACATGTTTTATTATGAAAAATGTAAAGCGTGCAGATAGACTTTGTACTTTATGTAGATTTTTTATCAATCGAGGTTCTTTGGCCTAGTACTATCCAGATACATGGTGAGCGACTAATTGGGAGTCATTTTGGGCTTTCAATAAGGAGGCTCTCATTTCTAGGGCGAGTACCATGTTTGTAATGTGGGTTTTGTATTCTGCCTAATTGTTTCTAGCCATGAATTCAAACTTTAGTGCTTTCTTAATTAGTATGTTGCGGGGCCCCTCTAAGATTTTTCATGTTTTGCTCCCCTTCACGTTTGAGGTAGCATCAATAGACGATGTTTACTCTAGGGGCATATCCACGTCTGCGGGCGAGCTAAATTTTGCCACAAAATCTACCAGAGCTTGGGATTTAATGCTTTCTCTCAAAATATACTTCATATCATATTCTGAGAGCTCCGCCAAACAAGATACCATTCTTCTCGCTAGGTCTAGTTTATTCATGACCTGTTAAACATGATAGTTGGTTTTCACAAGTGAGTGTGACCCTTAAAATAAGTTTGTAGCTTTCTCATTGCAATGACAAAAGCTAGCGCTAACTTCTCAATATTTTGATAACTTGTTTCGGCGCCTTTGAATACTTTTCTTACAAAATACATGGGCCTTTTGTTACCCTAGGATTTCGACTTGCTAATAATGGTAAGTGGTCTCTGAGACATATGAGATTATTAAATAATCTGAGGTAAAATAGTCTGATTAAAAGTTCTTTTAGTCAAGACTACCGTTCGACTATGAAAGACCATTACTGCCAGGGTTCGACTAAAGTTAGCAAGTCTGCCATGCATGTTCGACTAGAATAAGAAAAACTTAGGTGTTTTGCCAAAGTATAGCTTTGAAGTCGGAAGGCATTAGAAGTCAAAATAAGCAGTTTCAGACAGTTTTTTAGCAGTTTTCACAGGACACGTGGGAGCCTCGCAGACGAAGATGTTGCATGTCGAAGACATGTGTTGGCTAGTAATCAGTCGACCGTTAGTAGTAGTTATTTTATTTTCACTATTTAAGCAAGTTCCAGAGGAACAGTTTAGGGCCCGCATTTTCTACAAAAACACAAGTAAACTCAAATCTTTGTGCAATAATGAGTGACGAGTGCAACTTTGGAATGTATGTATGCGTACCAGTTTAATTTATGCAATCATTTTACGTTATGCATTACTTTCAGTGCACATTTACTGCTTTTTATCGCTTTCATTTACTTTAAAGTCTTGAATTTCAGTGTTTACTTTTACTTTAAAGTTATTACTGCATTTAACACAAACCAGATACACATAATAAACAAATAAAAGCAATTAGTCCTGGAATATTCTAGTTGATTCCGCAAAAGTAACCTTGAAAAAGGAAACTAGCGCTTGTTTACCATATTTCTGGGTAAACACCTTTATGCCTTATCTGTCTCATGGACGGGTACTGAGCTAATTGTCTAATTTGTGACTAAGAGGTGGAGGAGCATTGGTGATTCTTCTCTCGGGAGAGTGAGAACGGGTGGCAATGTGAGGAATTTTTTACTTTTGAGAAAGCCTCCCCGCATCTACTCGAACCTCTCTTTCTTCTTCAAGACAACGAAGAAGAGGAAAGCCTCGTCGCCCGAACATGAGAGAAAGCGAGATAGGGTGGGAAGGCGACCTATAAGTTATTTCTTACTTGATGTTGGTGGGTGTCATACCCCAAAATTTTCCCATCTCATTTCACTTTCAAACTCATACAATGATTCAAGGCTCAAGGGTTAACCTAAGGCACACTCTCCTAATCAAAGACCTCCTGAACTAGGGTTTTGCATTCTCTTAAGAAAATTGATGAATCAAGGTATCCAATGGATTTCATATGCCTTATTAGGTTTAAAACTATCCCCATGCCAAAATTCAAGCTTCAATTCCAAAGATTGCTCAGTCAATTACTCAAATAGCCAACAGTCGACTAGTTTGACCTAAAAGTCAATTATGGTCAAAGTACAGTCAAAATTCCTGATTTTTGATCAACATCCTTATTTTGAAGTAGCATTCATCATTTTATCAAGGGTTGATCATGATTCATCGAGGAAAGTTCATAAATCAACAAAACTCAAAGTTTCTAAATTAAGGTTTTTGTCCTAAAAGTCAACTGAACTTTGACCAGCCATAACTTTCACATGGAATATCAGAAATTCTCCATCCAAATCTCATTTTGAAGGAAATTGAATTCTCTACAATTTTGTCTCTCACATGACAGGGCTAAAATAATTCATTTAAGAGATATGGACTAAAAGATTATAGGTCATTTTTGAAAGTCAACCAAAAGCAGTTTTTTGTCAAAGCTCATATCATCAAGATAAAATCTCCAAATGGAAAAAAGGTTCCAAAGTGGCTTGTAGAGGACATCTTGAGCTTTCCAAAAATTCCTAAAACTCTTCCATATCTTAAACATTGAGGGAGATATGCCTTATCAAAGTTGGACAATTTTGGGTGAAAAATGTGAAACAAAAGTGGCTCAAAATGGATTTTCTTGCAAATGAACCCAATCTTTTTGGATCCAATCTTGATCCTCAAGTTATCTAAAGCATCAAATCCAATTCCGACGAATTATTGAAGAATATTTGATTTTATTTGAATTTTTATCACTTAAAAGGTGATTAAAATCAAATAATCAAGAGATTTTGGAAGGGATGTGATTTGGCTTTGATTTCCAATCAAATATTCATCATACTTTACATTCAATTTCGTTCAAATTGGAATTGGGATGGTTGGGTCAATATTGAATCAAAATTAGAAAGTTTCATGAATCATATTTTCCAAATTTCCAATCATTGATTCAAGAGGATTCAATTCAATTTTCTTGACCTAATTGGATCTCCTATATATGCACAAGTATTCCAGACCTCAAGAGACGTTTTTACACAGCCTCCAGAACCCTAACCAAGCTCACACAAATTCAAGAAAAAGTCAAAATCGTTCTTGGACTTCCAGCTGGATTCAAGACGCTTTGAGGGTTCAAATACATTCCTGAAGCATCACTGAACGTTTTCCAATCATCCTCGAGCCTCGAAGCATCAAGAACAGTCGATGATACCTCACGGTTTGACCAAATTTTTCCGATCTCGATTCCATAGTTTTGTGCATTATAAATGAATTTTAGTTGCATAATTGTATTTATCATGATACTATGAGTGATTCTGGAAACTTAATTGCGTTTATCTGCTCGTATGGAGATTCTACCATTGTTAGGGTTTGAAGCTCCTTGTTAGGGTTTCTTTGTATATGGAAAATTGACCAATAAGAGGACCACCATTGGACTCGGGATGATGAAACGAGTTCATCCATGCCTTTAGAATTTATTTTTGCTATGCGTACAAGATTTTGTGAATTGCAAGGGCTATGGCAACGGACGAACGTTCGTAGGTAAAGGTTACAGAGCTAAGACGACGGAGAGAGGAGGAAGATGATGCGTGGCGACTTGTGGTTGGCCAGATTCAAACCTGGCGCGCGTTTTCCCCCCTGGATCCAGTGTATTTCGCTCAGACGCATACGACGTGCATTCACTTCATCAGCCGTTGGATCCGCTTCCAGATTGATACAACGCCTACAAACCTGATGGCACACAATGGACCTTCCTGAGCATGCTGCACCAGATCCATACGCTAAGCTTTTTTAATTCTTTTTATTCTCTTTTATTTTATTTGTTTTTTTTTTAAGATTTTAATTTTTTAAAAATCCTTTCAAAATTTATTCTTTTTCTTTCTTTTATTTTCTCTTTAAAAATTAAAAAATATATATATAATTAATTTTCGTTTTTTGATTAATTTAGTTAATAGTTAATAAATTTAATTAGTTTTTTAATTAAGATTAATTTTATTAGGTTAGTTTTTTTAAGATTAATTATAATAATTAATTTAATAATTATTTTTAAGATAAATTATAATTAATTTAATTAGGTTAATTAGTTTAAAAATTAGAATTAATTTAGGATAAAATCAATTTAGGGTTTATAAAAATAATTAATTAGGATTAGTCGATTTTAAAATTAATTAGGTTAAAACCAATAATTAATTTTTAGGGTTTGTCTAGCCCCGATTAAATTAAAACCCTAGGTAACCATAGGGGTCTTAGGTAGGTTATTTTCAAAAAAAAACTTTTCTTTTTATTTTTAATTTCATTTACCTTCTTTTTCAAAAACATTTTCTAAAAATCCAGGGTTTGTTTACCCTCTTTTCTAAATACATTTTGTTTGCCTTATGCCATTTGCCTTGCCTGTTTATTTTTTTGCAATATTATTGTAACTGCCCCAAAGCCGTGTAATAGCTTAGGTTTTTTTTTTCTATTTTGCCTCTATATTTGCCTGCAGGTGTTTATTGTAATAGTTGTAGGGTTTTTTCTTTCCGTCTTTATTTTTCTGCATTCACAGGTATTTATTGTAATAGCGTAGGATCTTTAATTTCTGTCTTATATTTATGCGTGGTTAGTAATTCTAAGGAGTGCAAGCCTTGTTAAAATGAATTAAACCGCTTATTTACAATATAAATATCTGAACTTAACCACATGATTGTGCCACACACACACCTTTAAGGTAACCCTTCTTATGCTGCATGTTGCCTGTTGCCTTTAAATTCTAAAATAGTCAAGTCCCTCGAATACGAGGATACCTAAAGCAAATGTTTCCCTCAGTTCATAAATCATCATAAGATCATATGTCCCTTCGAAGTTGCCTAACAGAAAAATGATCTTTTCCCTCGATGTTGCCTCGGTAAATGATGATTGTCCCAATTGCTAAGGTATCCTCATGATTGCCTTAACGGCTATTTCATCCTTCCCTGAGACTACCTGCCCTTTTTATGGTAGGGACAGTCTTATGGCGAACGATAATTCCGATGACCCTTTTTAAATCCAATGAAAGGACTACCTGCCCTCTTTATGGTATGGATAGCCCTTTCAAACGAAAAACTTAAAGAACAAGAAAGACACTCTTAGGGTAGGTGCTCCTAGTTGCTTGCTCATAATCAAATCAAACTTTCAAATTACTTTTCACGCCTTTTTTTCAAAGAATCAATTCAAAAAGACTACGCTTATTTACAAGCTAAAGTTCTTATTCAAAACTTTTCTATTCACACACTACACTTCAAACATTTTGAAACAAAAAAAGTGAGCTAAGCAATTAAGAGCCCATGGATAACCATGGATACAAAGGGTGCTTACACCTTCCCTTTGTATAACCTATCCCCCGAACTCAAAGTCTTTTAAAAGGTCCTTTCTTGTTCTTTTTTCCTTTCCAAATTGGATAAAATAAAAGTCGGTGGCGACTCTTGCTCACCGCAACATTTGTTTGTGAAACATTTCAAAAAGTCAGTTCTCCCACTGTGTTACAGTGGGGCTTCTCATATTGATGATAGCCTGATATTTATCTATATTGGATTTAATGCCTCTCTTTGTTAGCATGAATCCAAGGTACTTCCCAGTTTGAACCCCAAAAGAGCACTTGGCGCAATTCAAGTGCATGCTGTACTTCTTGACTGACTGTAGGAGGTCCTCTAAGTTTGCAGTATGGTTGTTCCCTTTAATGGTTTTCACTATCATGTCGTCAACAAAGACCTCCAGGTTCCACCCTATCTGGTTGGGGAACACAACGCCCATGAGTCGTTGGTAGGTGGCGCCAGCATTCTTGAGGCTGAAGGGTATGACATTATAGTAATAGTCACAATGATTCGACATGAAGGTCATCTTGGGAACGTCTAGGGGATCCATTCAAATCTTATACAATTAAGTGATTAATGGTAAGTAACAAAACTGAAATATACATTTTAGAACAAGAATCGGAAATCTTATTCATTTATTGGATATGAACATGTCAGGTACAAGCATGTCGACCACAAAAATACATATATGAACAAAGATCATGTACAAATTCCACCAAAAATTGGAGCAGTGAAACTCGCAAGAGACAATGGTGGTAGAAAGCAGAGAAAAGTAATGGCCCAAGTCACCAATGGCAGAAAAAGAGTAAAATGTTGCCTCAGATATCTATTTTGTGTGTTTTGTCCATTTAAATCGTATGATCCATTATGCAGCACCAACGATTGAAATTTCATCGAAGATCGTTCAAAAAACTCTAAGATTATAAAAAATAGGAAGCATCATCACTAACTAGCATAGGTACAGATTTTAGTTATTCCCAATGAAACAATACATATTATGAGAAAGGTATTGAATATGTTTGTTCCTAATGTCAGTGACGTCCCATCAAAGGCTTTCACATTCCTAGACCAAGCAGGCAATCTATATCATGTAAGGTAAACCCTCACCCTACAAATCAGAGACAAATGCTTTAGGGGCAACTGTTATGGGTCATCCAGAATGCCCGAGACGAAAGACCCAATGATATAATAAAAGTGGTAGAGCGCGAATAACAAGTAGGCATTTTTTCCCATGGAGCAGGTAATTTCGTCCACTAGAGCTCTGCTGACCGTCCATATCAATCTGTTGGCTGACGCGATCCACGCCTCAGTCCATGATTTTTATTGTAAATTGCTCCACCTATTTAATATGAAACATGTGTCATCTCTCAAGTATTCAAATTCATTCTCATTTTCTCACAACTTTTTTTTTTCATACTGAGTTAGGCATTGAAGTGCTAACCTTGTAGGTCAGCCCTTTTCTCCACCGTATCAAAAACTCAAATTCATCATAACAAACATTACTTCATCACCAATCGACCAACCTTGATTTCACCCCATAACAAGAATCAAATTATTTAAGTTAAAAAATATAATTAACAATATTTTCACATCTTACATCTTTAAGGTTAAAATTTAACATAATAACTAATTTATCTAATGAATTTATATATTTAAAGAACCAGATAGCAAGTTGATTGCAAAGTAAGGTTCTCTTGGGTTTTGAAACAGATTCTAAAGTAGTAGGGCCTTTATATTCAAGTGCAGCAAAATATGGTGGATAGATTCAAGATGAAGGAAGTTTATAGAGCTCTACAGATTCACAACAACAAAGTTAGCTGGAGGAAAATCATCTATCAAAATATTGCAAGACCTCGTGTTATGTCCATCCTTTGGCTAGCTTGTAATGGAAGACTGGCATCCAAGGAAAGACTGAAGAAATTTGGGCTGGTGGCAGATGAGAAATGTGTTTTCTGCTCTAAACATGAAACTATTCAACATATTTTGTTTGATTGTTGCAGGTTGAAGTGCATTTGGACAGCAGTTTTGAGTTGGCTGCAAACTCAACATGTCTCGAAGGCGTGGGATGGTGAGCTCGACTGGCTAATCCAAAGTTGCAAGGGAAAGAATTGAAGATCCAAAGTCATTATGTGTGTTGCAGCAGAAACCATATATGTTTTTTGGAAGCTCCGAAATGATACCATTTTTTGCAACAATGTGAATATGAATAGGATTGGGAGATATGTCATAGATATTATAGTTTACAGGTGTTGGGCTCATATAAAGCTCAGACTTCACATAGCCTATTTAATGTTATAGGTTTAGGCTAATTTTGGCTGGTTGTAATTAGGACCTTGGATTCTTGAGACTGGATCGTATCAGATCGCCTTATGTTTTCTGATTTTTTTGAATTAATCAAATATCATTGGTTAAAAAAAACCATATAACAATATTTATTAAATAAGAGATAAACATAAAACAAAGCGCTTAAATATATATATATATATATATATATATATATATATATATATATATATATATATATATATATATATATATATATATATATATAAATATATATTTATAACTTTCATTGTTATATTAAAGTTTACTTATATTACTATTTATCAAACTAATTAATTCTATCATTTTCCTTCGGTTAGTACCATAAAATTAGCACACTTGTTGTTATAACACAATGCACCTCTCAAAACCATAAATCTTGTTGTCTAATCCAACAACACAAATTCACAAGTACAAATATATATATTTTTTCTCAAAAAGAAAACCTTGAATATTTGGTGTCTTCTTTTGAGAGGTAGTAGTAGTAGTAAAACTCCAAACACTGAAAAACCTATATAGAATAGAAGGGAACAGTGAGTGATTTCAAGAGGCGCCGTCAACCAATTACAAGCAAAGCTTGAGTGTCACAACACAAACACAACAACACATGAAAACAAACCCTGTTTCCCTTTTCTAAATCTTATACTATAATACTGTTTTTTTTATTATTAATATATGTAACCTTAACTTATAACAATAAACATAGAATAATAATATTAATATAATGCCACCAAAATCATCGTACAATATGTCTCCTCAACACCATGCTATGTCAAGACTAGACCATCAACCAACTCTAACACTTTGCACCAATCACAACTAGACAACGTGTGGTACTGAGAGGCTTTCGACCAATCAGAACTAGACAACGTTTGTACTCTTCTAATCCTAGTTTCTTGGTCGTTTTATCTCTTCCGTTCGTTTCAAAGTTTATTCCCACTTTATTGTCCTAGAGTGACCACTATCTTCTCTCTTTCTCTCTCTAAATATCAACTCAACACAATACCTATTTGTATAGATTTTTTTTCTTTTTTGGTTTTCATTAATGATGAGGAAAATTTTCTTACAGCTCACTCTGTGATTTAGAACAGGATTTACTAACGTATAGTAGAAAAGTTAGAGATTTAATATATCATATATTAAAGGTTAAATGTGAATATATATATATATATATATATATATATATATATATATATATATATATAATTAAATTTATATTTTTATCGAAAAATTACAATAAATATGAAAAACTATATAATAAGTGGATTTTCTAAAATATTACTCTCTAACTTATGGTAAAAAAAGTTTGAAATATAATATAATATATAAAAGGTTAAATATGGGGGAAAATATAATTAAATTTATATTTTATCAACAAAATTATGATAAATATGAAAAAATATATAATAACTGGATTTTTCTAAAATATTAGTCTCTTATATTTAATTATTGAAGTGTAAAAGTAAATATAGAACTTTATTGAATAAATCATATGAATTCAAAAAAAAAATTATTTTATTTTTTAATAATTAATATTTTTTTCAAATTTAATTTTTTATTGATATATTATTTTTTATTATATTATTTGATAATAATCGTATAAAAATAGAATAATAATGAGTATTTAGTGAATAAATAATTAATACAACTGAAAATTTTAAAATCAACCAATTTTAATTTAAAATTTTTTAAAAAAATGAAAATTCATAAATATATTTAAATTTAACAAAATGAATATTTAAAAAATAGTTATTTTTTAAAAGAATCATATATTAAGTGTCCCATGTAGTAAATAGTCTTTGAAATATTTTCAATTCACATAAATAAAAAATAATAATATTTAAGTATTTACTTGATAGATCATGGACTATTCATTAAATTGGTTTCATTGTAGCTTCTTTTAATCTTTTGAAATTATTTTTTACTTACATTTTATTATTTTTATTTTAAATACAAATTTATCCTTCATTCAAATTAATTTACTTATCATTTTAGCGTTTTTTAACTATTAAACAATTTATTTTTTAAATCATAGTTATACAAAACTCTATTATTTTTGCAAATAAATAAATAAATATAAACTCTAGTAAGAGATCATGATAAAAAAAAATCAATAAAACTATAAATCAAATTTTATACTTCAAACCATAATTTTAAATGACGGTTGCAGACTCGTTGTGATCGTATAAAAACTTTCACGATTTTTGTAACACTAATTACAATCGTTCCAAGGTAAATTAACAAAAAAAACTTATTCCTTACCATTAAAACGATAAATAAATGTATCATTATCAACACATTCCAATACAATTTTGTCGCGGTTATTTTCGAATAAGAATCTTTTTTTTTAAGATTTTGCTTCTAATTACAACCTACAATTTTTCTAGATATAAAATTCAACTTGTTACCGACATGATAATAATTTAAATACGATAATAATTTAATATCCCTATACTAAATTTGAATACTAGTAAAAATAGAAAGGTCTCCATCCTATACTCTATTAATTATACACCATCCAATATTTCATCTCAACCTCTTCAATTCCCTTCAGGTGAACAATACTATATACTCTCTATCTACTCTTCCTAGGGTTTCCTTCTTTATCCATCTTTCTTTATATATAACCCCTTGTCTTACTTTTTTTAGCCTATATATCTCTCTCTCTTTACTCATTTCAATTTGATTATTCCTTCTTTCTCATTCATCACAACTAGATCAAGAATTTCTTGAACCTAGGTCAAAAATATAAACAAATTTTCATCTTCTTCATCTTCATCTTCGTCTTCATCGTCGTCATGGGAAGAGGTAGGGTTCAATTGAAACGGATCGAGAACAAAACAAGTCAGCAAGTAACATTCTTCAAAAGAAGAACTGGACTTCTCAAGAAAGCTAATGAAATTTCTGTTCTTTGTGATGCTCAAGTTGCTTTGATTATGTTCTCTACCAAAGGAAAACTTTTTGAGTATTCCTCAGCACCAAGGTTAGTAATATCAATCAATATATTTATATTTATTGTTATCAATTTCTATATACATATGTTTTAGAAGAATTTAAATTGTATAAATAAGGTGCAATAATCTATATATTTATATATGATTTTAGTAGTTTTGGATCCATTTTTTTATAAACCATGAAATTTTAATTAATATAATTTTTTTTTTTAATATTATTATTCTTATGATATTAGGTTTTTTTTTTTTATATATGTTAGTGAGTTTTTATGACACTTTTACCTAACTGAAAATTTAAATTTGGCAAGTATACTACTCATGAATCATGATGAGTACTTGAAGGTGCTGTTTGAGTGTACTTTGGTTCTCTATTTTAGGGTCTGGTCACATAATCGTGTATCACTATCCAAACCTTTTTTTACTTCTATCAAAAGCCATACTTCTGGAAGATATATCTTTGTTACTTTTGGTGAAGTGTTTGTACAATTTAAATGATTCATGGACATGACAATGCATATTCTTCTTCAACTTCACTGTAATATATAGTGTCAAGTTCAATTCAAGATGTATCAATACGTGTCTCTTGTTGAGGAGAAACAGGTTTTTTTTACCTCTTTTGAAATAGTAGTTATTATATATTATAAATATAATAATAGTATAACTACATGCATTGTGTTTATGTATGGATGATGAAGAAGATTGTTTTTAATAGATCAACTAGTTTGAAGTTATATGATTCAAATTTATATTCTAATGAGTAATGAATGAGAACATACTAATGTTAATAATTTAAAAAAAGAGTTTTAGCTATGAGGTAAATGATCTAAGTTCTTGCTTTGATTAAAGAGAAAATACTAATATACTATTAATATACTTACATTTTTGAAGACAAAGTAGAAGATATAACTCAAGTTGTGGATAAAATAAAACCTATCTTGATCTTGGATTTTTAAATAGAAAATATAAAATTTTTAATTTTGTAAATTGGTGGAGTATTCTAAACATTAGGATGTTTCTAATATACTACCTCCATTTTAAAATTTAATAAAATTTCATTTTAATAAATTAAATTTATAATAGATTGAATATCATTCTTACTTTTCAATATTATAAATATTTTTTTTAATTATTATAGTGCACCCTATTTTCAACACATTAATAAAATTAATTTAGTAATATTAAGTTTTATCTTTTAACAACTTTGTTTTATTTTTCAACTATATGCAAAAACTTTGAACTACATTATTCATTTTAAATCATAAAGAATATTTTTTTTTAGAGGTTTATATTAAAAAAATTTAAATATGTTTGCAAATTGGTTAACACTAATTTTTTTTTTCAAATACCCTGTATAAATTTTTTTTTGCAATGTGCTTAACACTAATTAATATATTTTTTTCTTTTTCAAAAAGAAAGTACCCTATTATATATCTATTATCTATTTTTCTTATTAATAAAAACCAGTACTTAGTTTTTTTTTTTTTGTATAAACATATATAACTAATCAAACTTTAGTCCATATAGAATTAATTAAATTAAATCTACATAACAGCTGTGTATATATAAGTCTCTTACCCTAGAGCTATATAGTATATACCCTAATCTAGGTTTTTATAATAACCTAGATATACACCACCGTGAGTAAGAATCTATTTATAACCTAAGTAAACCTATGACCTAACCAAGCAAGGACTATACATATATACAAAAAATATATTCCCAAGTTTATATATTTCTATTATATAAATAATAAATAAATAAAAACTGTAGGAAATACAATGTGATGTATAAAAAAATATATATTTTCCTAAATTGTAGTATAGTACAAAAGTAGTATATAGTCAGAGGAAAAAATGAAGTTAAAAGTTTTCAGGATTCCTGGTTCTTATAGAAAAAGAAGAAACAACATAACATAGACATGTGGATTAAGAGATTTTCTGTTTCAACAAAAATGTCATATTCTTTCATATAATATTCATATAGTACTATTTCATTGTTTGTTTTAAAACTAAGTATAGTAATAACTTGAATTTATTCAAGTTGGATTATAATAAGAATAAGTTCTTTGTTCATAATTTTAGCAGCAAGATAATGGCATAAGTTCTTGCCAAAAATATTTTAATATATTATTTTGTTTTGTATATATATTCTGATTACAATAAATCTTACACTTTCTATCTATCAAGATTATCTCTAGCCAACATGAATTATTATTTGTTTTTTCTTGTAAATGTTGCATGTGATGGTGTTTAGAAACATGGATTTTTTGTGCTAAGGTTCAATAGCATTTATAGAAATCAAACTAAGGACTAAAATAAAAGTGTAAGAAAAATAAATTATTGGGGACAAATTATATTTTAGCCGTATTATATTTTAGCCCAATTGTAATTTTTGCGAGTTTAATAGAAATCTTATTTTTTATCCTAAGATGCAATTGGACTGTAATTTTCCTCCCGAAGAGTAGCTCGGGATTTTTTTGTTTCAAGTTTGAGAACTTGGATTCTCCTATCAATATAATTCTTGCTTAAGAAAAACAATCAAATAGACACTTATTATTTGTGTACATTAGCATGAATATTTGTTGTATATTTTTCTAAATGCATGTAATATATTTTTAGTGTTTGATAGCTTTTTATTTGATTTATATGGAAAAGTATGGAAGATATTTTGGAAAAATATGAAAGACAAAATCATACAGAACTTACTGGAGCTGCTACAAATGAAACACCGGTAAAGTATTTCATTGAAACATGAAATTTATATTGAAATATTACAAAGAGAAATTAAACAATATATGAACATGCTTGAACTATAGCATGAAAATGAATATATATATTTATAGTGATTGAGATCATTTTATATTGTAGGGAAATTGGACTTTTGAATACATGAAGCTAACTGCTAAGGTTCAAGTCTTGGAGAGGAACTTAAGGTATTTTTTTAGGTTTTATTATAGTAATAGTAATTATAATTATGATATCTATTACTTTTAGGTTTTAAGAATGTTCTAAAATTACTTAATGTTATGGACACATGCACCGCGCAACGGCTATAGAGTATCCGAACACTTCGGTCTGCATTTGAATACTTTATTGCACCATGCAACAGAATGCAGGACGGTTGAATCTAAATGCAGTTGGTTTTGGATTCAGATTTAACTGTCCTGTTATCTGTTGCGTGATGCAGTTACTATCATATTGAAATTCAACTTACTCAAAACTAGTTTGAAAATCTTATGCTCTCTTTAATATAGGAACTTTGTGGGACATGATCTGGATCCTTTAAGTGTGAAAGAGCTTCAGAGTTTGGAGCAACAGCTCGACACATCGCTTAAGCGCATCCGAACAAGAAAGGTGAAGAATGCTTGCTTATTCTTTAACCAGAAATAATTAGAATAAAAAACTAATAGAAGAGTTTTCAGATGACCTTCGATTAACCGAATAATATGATTATTTTGTAGAATCAAGTTATGAATCAATCCATCTCCGAGCTGCACAAAAGAGCGAGGGCATTGCAGGAACAAAACAGCAAGCTAGCAAAGGTAGAAGCTAACTACATTTCTCTCTATTAACATTTCCATGAGCTAAAAACCCTAAGAATGGATGGTATAAAAGAAAAGTACTAATGTTTTGTTACATTTATGATTTGGATGGTTAGACAAAAGAGAAAGAGAAGATGGTGAATGAACATCCACAGAGATTCATTGAAAGCAATGGCATAGGGCAATGTTCATCCACTCTCAACTTAGGGTTTCAACCACAGGTTCTACCACAACAAAGACTAGTTCCTTCTCTATCTCTCAGGTATTTCTTCTATCTGATACACTCGACACGACACTGACATATATATAATTTCCCACATATACTATATGTATGCATACGAACATTGATACACTGTATTGAGTCGAACATCAGACACGTCTTCAATCTGGAAGTGTCGATGCTTAGTAAGTATATATGTAGCAAATATTGTAGAGACAGGTTTTGCTAGCTATGTATATTGTTGTTGAATGATAAAAAAAAAGTGTATGAAAATGCAGTGGGGCTATACAAGCAAGAGGGTCATTGGAATTTGAAGAAACAGGTGAAGCTCAAACTGTTCCTATCAACAATAATAATAATCTTATTCCAGCATGGATGCTACAACATCTTACCAACTAGATTGATATGTATCTATTTATGTATGTATATGTCTGTGACAGACATATATTATATATTTATTATATTAAAATTGTATGATTAATGTGTAAGTAAGCCTTGTTAAGGTATCAACATTATCAGAATTTCAAATTCTGTTCAAACTTCTTTTAGTATATAAGGGCTTAATTTGCTCTACCCTTCATATTTCAAATCAATGAGAATGCATGCAGTCTTTGATATATGATAGATTGTTGATTTTATAAGCAGTTTCATAACATTGGATGTGTGACATTAATGTGTTTTTTTCAATTTGAGAATCTCTTATTTTGGTTTTAATTGTTCTCTCTTATGTATGACAAACAAAGTTTTAACCATGATATGATTTAAAAATAAATAAAAACATGTATATTATAACAAGAGTTAACATAATATGTCTTGGACTATGAAATGGTGGGATGAACTTCTGTGTTTTTCTCATACTGACTTAAGCACTTGTGTAAGTGTTTAAAAAATTATATTTATATAACTAATATTTTATTAGTTTTTTCTAAAGTTATACAGTTTACTATTACTGTCATAAAATACAAAAAAAAAAATTAACATCTCTTCGTCCGTTTGTTTGTAACTTACGATTTAATTGGTAGATGGTTCTTTACGAAGACCTTAGTCTTTTTTTTGGGAGTTTTTTTTTTTTTTTAAAGGGTTGAGTATGTTTTTGGTTATTATAAAATTATTAAATTTTGTTTTTGATTTTTATTAAAAAAATGATATATTTTGGTCCCCACAAAATTATTATGCACGTAATTTTAGTCCTATTAAACTGATGTGTATTTTTGAATGATTATTTTACAGAAATGTTTAGAATGTTAAAAAAAGTTTTTTGAAAAAAAAGAACTCAAAATTTGATTTCTAAGTCGAGATTTGCATAACTTTTATCATTATCTTTTGATATTTAAGAAATTTATATTTAATTCTTCTCATTTTAAAAAAATTTATAATTTGGTAAAGAACTATGTTATAGTATTCTAAACACGTATGAAAAAAATTATTAAAAAGTTTAAGAGTAATTAAACAGTTTTCAAAATTTTAAAAAATAGCAAAGACTAAAATTGCATGCATAAAAAATTTATAAGGACTAAAATATGTCATTTTTTTAATAGGAATTAAAAATAAAATTTGAAATATTTATAGGAACAAAAACATACTTAACCCTTCTTTAAATGGTAAAGCGAAGTCTATAGAAGGTTTTTCATGATATGGCATGTCTCTTCCTAAAGATCTTAGTCTTTTCTTTGAGATTCTTTCTTTAGATGGTAGAGTGAAGGCTATGGAAGGTTTTTCATGATATGGCATGTTGTGGTCTGGATCATCTAGAGGGTTCGAAATAAGATTGTGTTTTCTAGTTTTTCAACAAACGTCAAAGAAGATGAGTAGTATTTTTTTACTTGAAAATAGTTTCTAGGAAGATCAGAAGAGAACTCTTGCACCTTCATAGAATAGTTAAAAACTCTATCATTTAAATTAATCAAATATCGAGATTTCAATCGAGTTGAAAATGTCTTTTTTCTTCCCTTGATGGTCTTGATGCGGTGTCGGTGGTCCAACTAACTTGATCCTTTTTTGTGTCGAGTTTTTTTAGAGTTGACTCGCTGTCGCTTGTTTTGTTATACTCTTAGGGTGTGTTTGGTTCGAGGTAGATGGAAGGGAGGGGAGGGGAAATCTCTAATTAAATATGTTTGGTTCAAATTTAAGGAGGGGGAGGGGAGGGGAGCAAAATCCCTCCAAACCTCACTTTTTGCGTCCCTCCGAATTGAGGGATTTGGAGAGGAAGGGAAGGAATCTGAATTTTAATACGTAAAAAATTATGATATTTATTAAAATATCCTCAGTTTAATTTTTATATTTCAAAATTATTTATTTTCTTTCTTGTTAGTGCTTCTCTGCTATGTGATTTTTCTAGATTATTTCCATCAACTTATTATAACTATTATCCACCTTCAAATTATTTTCAAATTTTTTTACTTAATACAAATCATAATCATTACATTATATTTATAATCTTTTAATGTTTATTTATGTTCATTTTTTCTTTTAATTTTGTTATTTATCCTATTATATTTTCTTTTATATCAAATTTTAAATTATTCACTTTATTTTATTTTTTGTTTATTCATTTTATTAAAAAAATTAAATTATTAATTTTAATAATAACTTATTTTATGTATTTATTTTGTTTGATGATTCATCACTATTTAAAATTTGTTATTAGCATATAATTTCATTTGTGTCGGAGAGTTATAATCTGAATAAGTGTACTCAGTTTATTAACGTTATGGTAAATTATAACGTTTTAGTCCCTCAATATTAAAAAAATTATTACCAAAAAAATATTTATGAATTTTTCATATTTGAATATTATATCACTTATATAAGATTATAAAGGTAAAAATGTAATTCATTAATAGAATCCCTCCCCTCCTGAACCAAATTAACACATTTTTAATTAAAACCCCTCAGCTTCCC